>NC_091821.1:80711021-80713521 GCF_038994185.2 Dermacentor albipictus
CTGTCTCCATTCGAGTGTCGCCATTTAGCATTCTTGGTTAAACATACCACATAGTTCATATGTTGTAACTACGACATTTATCGCAATCGCTGTCAACAGCAAAAAACAAGGCGACTAGACCTAATGAAGACATGTGACGACTCCACTCCATCAAATCAACCCCACAACAACTGAGCAGTAAAACCCTACTAAATAAGATGACTGGTGACGATTAACAGTTACTACTCAGTGTTACCGCTCGCTGAACTAGTCAGTATCCCTAGGAAACTCCAGTAAATTGTAAGGTTTAACGTCACGAAATGCACGGTGGATTGTGAGGGAGGCCGTAAGAGCCGCCTGGGGTTCTTTAAAAGGCAAGCCAAGCACGGCACACGTGCGTCCTTGCCTGTCGCTATTGGATTGAGGCCACCGCCGCCGGGATCGAACCCGTGACGTCGTACGCAATAGCGCTACGCTGGTGCCACGGACCCACCGCGTGGTGTGTAACAGACGAAACATCTCCCTCCTGAAAACCCAGTGTCTCTGACGAAAAATTTCAGCAGAACCCATCTCACAATGACTGTCGACGGCAATGCGTTTAGCACTGAATAAATAAAGTGGCACGCTGCATTGCCACCGTAGAAACGAGTTCTCTGTGAAACGTGTACTGGAGCGTGACTCCTCTTCCGCGCTTCCCTAAGAACACTCAGCGTCATGTAGCGGCGCCGCCACGAAGCCTGCGCGTGGCCCTCGAATTGCAATGCGCGCCGGTATGTGCGAACGCTAAGGAACGCGTCATACGGCGACAGGGATCCTGTTACGCCCTTCCGTTTGGACACACGGCGCCATCTATTCGCGCTGCCGAGAAGCACACGCGTGGCCTCAGAGACAAGAAGCGAAGCGCGTCGGTACGTGCGAACGCTGAAAATTGTTCCCGCGCTTGCCGCATACTCAGTGGCACTTGCTCATTGATTGGCCCATGTTGGCGAGAGGTTCATTGAATAGTGGCACATGCCCCGTACATTCATGGCGCAGCTCGCTAAAGCGTTCGCGTGAAAGACCTTCATGAAAAGGGAAGAAGAGTGGCGAGGGCTAAGGCTCTCATCGACCAGCATGCCAACGACGAACACGCGTGGTACGTGGACGCGGCCGAATACCAACGGAACGCCTTCGCAGCGGTCGTCATAGAGGCGTCAACCGGTGCCACGAGGACGGCAGCGAGCGTGAGAAGCGCCGGAGTGGAACAAGCGGAGGAGGTAGCCATCGCCCTGGTCATTGCCGACGCAGACTGCCACACGGTGCTCAGTGACTCGAGACAGGCGGTGCGAAACTTCGCCAAAGGTCAAATCTGCAAGGGGGCTGAACGCGTACTGCGAGCGGTCAGCCTACAATAACGAAAAGTACGACTAAAGTGGTTCCCGGCGCATGCGGGCGATGCGTCGGAACGCAATGAGAACCTCAATGAGACGGCACACGCAGCGGCGCGAGAGCTAACCAACCACGCTTCGGCGACAGACCGTCCGATGTGGTTCGGAACCAAGGACTGCATGACGGATTACAATGAAATAACGAAGGCCTAGCGCCTGGCTCGCAGGACTCTGCCACCCCCGCACCCGAGGCTGAGTCGAGCGGAGGCGGTACTACTGAGACAGCTCCAGACCGGATCGCTACCGAGCCCGAGGCTGATGAATCGTATGTACCCTGAGACATAACCGACCGATAAGTGCAGAGTCTGCTGCAGCGAGACCGCAGGCTACACGCACATCTTGTGGGACTGCGTTAAAAATCCAGAAGATGCAAAATCAAGAACGCTGCCACCGCGGTTCCAGGCAGCCGCGAAGAGCTACGACTGAGATGAACAGCTCTGGGCCGTCCAGCAGGTCTTCGAGGCACTCGAAAGGCAGGGACCCAGCGAGCCGGCAACGGCGAGCGGAGACCCGCGCCGAGTAACGGCGACTTCCTAGATGACGTAGGCCCTCGTCGGGGCGCGCGAGCGCCCAACTGCAGGCATAAATAAAGTTCACTCCAATCCAATCATGAAAAGGTGGCACATACCCAGTGCATTTGTGGGGCATCTTGCAAAACCGTCGTGTTGCGGTCCTTGAGGAACCTTTCTGACGTGGGTTCAATTCCACCAAGTATCGGAGAAATTTAAAGGATCATTTTTCTCATTGTAGAGCCGCACATTGCCAGTGGCCCATACAGTTACCCAAGTGGACGTCAAAGACGTTCATTGAAGACCGCCGCACACCTACTGGCACATACCCAAGCTGGCATCAAAGAGGTTCACTTAAGACCAGCACAGACCGAGAGGCGCATACCCAATGCTCCAAATCGCCGTCGTAATGTTTCACTGAGCATCGGTACCAACCCAGTCCCGCATCTACAGTGACCCATCTCGCCGTGAAAGAGGTTCCTTGAAGAGCGGCACATACGAACTCACTGCCACATAATCAGGTGACCTCGAACGCATCCTCCAAGAGCTGGATTATCACCCTGCGAGGTTCCAGATTGTCAGTAC
>NC_091821.1:81071021-81096021 GCF_038994185.2 Dermacentor albipictus
TCTGTTCTTAGAGCGCAAAACTCTGTCATTCGGGCCATAGCACTGCCCAGTACCGCTCAAAAGCACCATTGCTTTGGCGGGCTGACGAAATATTTCATTGGTATATCTGATGTTCTAATAAATAAATAAATAAATAAATAAATAAATAAATAAATAAATAAATAAATAAATAAATAATCAAAGAAAGAAGAAAAATGTACGACCAGCTCCATCGTCTCCTTCCAAGATATTATCGTCTTCATTTCACTGGAGCTGCCTGCGAATTTTTAGTTGGTACTCCTATAGTACCCTTACATGGTTCCGCAATTTTTTTTCGGCACGCCTTGATATATTTTGCGAATGTCATGCACCCAATGCTCACTTGAGCGTTAATTTTTTTTCGTGCACTAGCCCACTCAACACTCTTTTCCCGTACTCGTTTCATGTAAGAGGTATCTCTTACCCGTGTAATCCCAACTTTTTGGTTTTTCTATGATTCATTGACGGCTGCTTACGCTCTTCTATAGCTTGCTTTAATTCCGTTATCATGAATTACCAGAGCCACCGCACACAAATAACCAGCGCATCTGGCGGTCACGAGCTTGAGACAGGCGTAGGAGCGCCGTTTTTCACGAATATCTAATCACGGAAGCGCGAAACTGAAATGTAACGAGGAAGTTATTTTTGCCTGTCATTAGATGGAACATCACATGCGCAGCGCTACTATACTATATAGCCGAATGTGTTGGGTGAAATGCATGTGAAATTTCAACTTTAGAAGTTCGTGGAAATCAGTGTTTTGCGCAGAAAAGAACGACTTATGCACAACGCTATAGGTGAATGGGATCGTAGAAGTGGCTATACATATATAGTTTACGAATTCAGTTTTCGTATCTTGCACTCGGCGGGTCATCAAAGTGGGTAGAATTCAAGAAACACATTTTTCAGTGTATAGTCATAAAACCTTGCCTGCAGGCATGAATGTGCCCGAGTAACACAAAAAAAGATTATTTATTTGTTTATTTATTTGTTTATTATAGATACCTACATCTCCCGGGGCATTGTTGTAGGGGAATATATATATATATATATATATATATATATATATATATATATATATATATATATATATAAACGGCCAACTGATTTCAACCGGCGCAAACATCGTGAAGCAGTATCAACCTCACTAAGAATACGAGATGTGAAAACATCCCTCCGATAGGAAAAAGCGAGAAAAGAAAATAAGTCACGTGTCTTAACAGACTCAATTGCAGTAGTGAAGCAAGGCATCAAAAATAACTCCACAGGGAGCTCATCCCAAGCACTAATAGTATTAATAAATAATGAAAATTTTAGTACGTCAAGGCGACCTTTATAGTCCTTAATTTTTTTTGTTATGATTACGCTTTGCTGACACATAATATGGTTGCTTAATTTACTTGTTTTTGTCTTGTCCGGTTTGCTCATTATAAATACTAAATAGATTCTTATGCCTTTGCAGCCTTCAACGAGAGAAGATTTGCTTCCAGCCCGATGCGTCTGGAGTATTCGAGCTTTTTATTGTGAAATCATGATTGCCGGTCACAAAACTCGCCACCTATTTCTCTACTCTTTCAAATTTATCCTTTGACACGCCTTTAAAGGGGTACCACGCATCACAAGCGTTTCCTAAATTGGGTTTAATGTTCGTTAAATACAGGGTTTCCTTTAAATTTATCGGTGCATGTTTGACATTTTTCTGAAAAAAAGTGCAGCAACTTAGAACCTTTGACAGTCATTTTGTCAATGTGACATGTCCACTGCAATGTGGAACTGAATGTCATGTCGAGGTAATCAACGAGATCATTAGCTTCTAATGGGTTAGATTCGAAGACATAGGACCTGCTTAGAGCGTTTTTCTTATTCGTAAATCTTACGTCGAAACAAGTTGCTATGTTTAGATTCATTTTCCAGTCAGCAACCAAGACGAAACCTTTTGGAGGTCGCAGAGCATTACAGTAATGTCGTTGACACATCTCACCGGATAATACAATACACAGTCATCGACATAAAGTCTACGTTCGAACAAAAAACATTTCTGGGAGGCAGACGCCGTCTGTACACACGCCGTCAGCGCCACGTGTCCGAATGGAGCACGCTGGGTGAGGGTTAACAAAGGGCTGCCCGAATGCGCGGGCATGTCTTCTCTTGCTTGGACACGCTCCGCTGCATGTTTCTGCAGGTGGTACCGTGTGTTGCCACCGAGGGAACCTTCGTGCTCGGCGCCACCACTTGCCAGCTGCCGGTGCTCACCAGCGCTGCCTGCGCTGCTAGCGCAGGGTTCGCCGATCGCTCAGTGCACCTGGAATCCCGCGGATGGAGGGCTCTCGAGAGAAACGGTCTTCTTGCGCAACACTTGATTGCACGACCGGCACATTGCGAAGGGAAAGAACATTAGCGATATTGCTGAGAGGGAGAAGAGCGTATCTTGCTTCTTCATGGTCCTCGCCATCCATTTCAAGTATACGCGCGGTACATCTGTGCGTGTGCGTTTTGATTCGTTGCGAAACGGTTCACCTTGGACCACATGCCTGACCACCTGTGTTTCTTCGGCGTTGCGAGATTATGATCCTCAAATTTTACTTATAGTGCGCTTAATGGAGCAGCCGCTACCACTGTACAATGACCTGATTACCTCCTCTTTTTTTTTTTTATTCTCGAAAGCAAGAATCCTGGCAAGAAAAGAACCGTTGTTAGTTTTGTGCCCTTGAGTTATGGAGCTTCGAGCCTGCACTGATCAAATATGCGCGCCTCACCGTACGTGGGTGCGGTGCTCGTCTTGACGCATGCAATGTTTTTTCTCGGGATATACATGTATTTTTTTTGTCGAAATTTGTGGCAGCTGTGAACGCTTGAGGGAATGGCCTCTCAATTTTCAACTGCTTCGATCGCTTGTCGTGCGGAGCAAGTTATCACACGGTGAGCGCAGTCATTTGCACCATCTAGTGCGCCTTGTTTCATTCTCAGTTTATTGCGAAGCATTTTTTCCTTCATTCTTGGCACTTCGCGGTAGGTAGGTTCCTGTCTTACTTCGTTTTAATTAAAACGAAATAATGTGCGACTGACGTTGGAATCGAACCTCCGCCGTCGAGCACAGCAGCCGGGTGCTTTAACCTTTTGACCATGATCGCACTTTTTTGTTTTATTACGTCGGAGCAGAAGTTCCGAGACACAAAGCACGACAGAAATTTAAGGTAACTGAAAACAGATTAAAAGTCAGGCAAGCACGTGCAAGCGTCCAATAAGAAGGTTCAATCCGGTTCCTTGTGCAGAGTACACATTACGAACGCAAGCAGCATATTCCGGAAAAGAGGACCGAGCGCTTGGTTCAGCGTGCCTGTCACACATTCTATTGGGCCAAAGGCTACCAAGGCCAAGTAACATGGACATGTCATATGGTGGATCACAAGGGATTCTTTAAAGGTATGAAACGAAGTGTGTACGGTGTGATATCTAAATCTTGTTTAAGTGTTCTTTGTAGAATGTCTCAGAAGAACACGGCATCCATAAAGTGTACAAAACAGTTATCAATGGTTTCATCATGCGAACGCAAACGGCAATTTGTGGACCACAGCATGAAGGAACGCCTTTTTTCCAACAAATTTTTGATAGGGAAGGTTGGCAAGTGTAAATTAAAGAAAAAAATTTGATCCCTGGAGGAATGATCGTTCGACGGACACGCTTAAGTGCATCTGGGTAATAGCATTAAACATAAGGTGCACTATAAAGGGGAACAGGAAACAATGTGTCTATGAGTGCAACAGAAATTTCTTTAAGGGAGGCCAGAAAAATATAATCCATACTAAAGCGAGTCTTTAGAAAGTGAAAGACTTGAACAACCTCGTTCAAGAAGCCCCAAGTGAATCTAAGTGAAGTGGTGCATCTCTGACAGATGACGAAACAACTATTTCTGCAAGGGAATTGATTAAGCGAAGTTGTAACATCTGTTTCCATCTTTCCTCCCTACCCACGATGAAGAAAAAAGAAGAAAGGTCAGCGAGCCACATGGCCGAATACTTTTGATGACTCGCAGTGCCTGCCGCGGACAGAACAAACACGGTTTCGAGCTTTTTAACTGCTGTCTCCATCCACAGAAGTTCCCGTTACAGTGTACTTGTACGTAGTTCACGTTCTTGTGAGAACACCTCTTCTCAACGAATAAATCATGCTCACTGCAAAATTGTTTTGTAGTTGGTATACATACGTCTAAAGCTAACGTGAGTAGCAGGCTAGAGCAAGTTAGCTCAGGCCGACCTCTCTGCCTTCTTTCAAGTAAATTATCTACCTCTATGTCTAGAGTAACTGCGCTATACTAGAGTGATTCGATCATTGCACTTTAATCGACGAGTCGTTATCGAGGCCCTTCCGTGTTAACGAAGCATGTGTCATATTTCCAGCTGAAGGTTTATGTTCAGACTGGTACTTTTATTATTTTTGCTTAGCGTAAAGCACGCACAGAAATACCTTTCAAAACCGACGTGGAGAGGAATGGCAAATGACATGCAAGCTCGCCCTATCCTCCTCACCAAGGAGTGAATTTTGTCTGCTGAAGAATGTTTCTTTAATTGGTCTCCCTGCCTAATATTTCCGGCATTTTGATCGCGTCTGTTCAACGTAGCGAAAGAGCACTTCATTCCGTGCTTCATAAGCAACGATATAGATCACACTGTGCTTGTTCTTGTGCCACATATTCAGTCGCGCACCTTGGAGCTTCTCATACCTACATTACGCCACGCCATATTACAACCTCTACGGATATGCTGAGCTGGAATCACTCCACAGACTTCCGTTAAAACAAACTAGGTTACACCGAATTATCGGACATTCGAAACAATGCAAGAGCGTTTTGTAAGCTTCCCATAAACATCACAGCGACAAAAAAAAAAAAAGCTACCACGAACCGCCACGCAGTCACCGTTCGGGTAAGCCGAACATCCGCAGCGACCGCCGACACCTGCGATTCGGTGTGCAGCGAAGCTCCCACGGGCTGCGTTTATGAGCGCATCGTTGTGCGAGCAGGCGTGCCTATACGTGTCGATAGCGTCAACACCTGCGATGCTGCTCATGGCTTGCGAAACTGGCACCGCGCCAACGTCGGAGGCCGTGGACCCGCACAACGGGGCTTGCAGTGGCAGCGCTCTTGCAAGAGCAGAGCCGCGCGGGCAGGATGACCCCCTGCAGCTGCAGAAAAAAAAAAGACGCAGGAAAAGAAACAGTGCGCGGAAAAGTAAGTAACAAGGTACATCCAAATAGGTCGCGAAGCTTCGGGCGAAAAGCGGTTCAGAACAAAGCGTCACCGACGTCAGCAAGGGTGGTTACGGGAGCAGCCATCGAAGCGCGACTATGTTTGAAGGGAACAAACATTGCGAAACAAAGAAAAGTTTTTATTTAAAGCGAGACAGAGTTATAAACGAAAATAAAATTCCTAATAAATTTTATATATGCGTGACAAGTAAAGACAACTCTATTTTATTTTATGATTATCAACAAATACCTCTTTTTTCCAGCACGCACGCCGCTGTCACTTGCAATGCAATGCAGCTCTCGAACTGTGCAAGAAAGGCCCGCTCGTAAAGTCCGCCGGTTAAATATACGACTAAGTTGGCAAACGTTGATATTTGTTCCAGCGCACGCCTACATTCCTACGAAACGTAGGTTTTCCAAGTACAAAAATAAACAAATTATAGGTATGTCCGCTTTCATTTGCGTCCTGTCATCGCCATTCCATTCCATTCCGAATTATAATAAGCTTCGTTCCGATTCAATTTCCTATGTCTGCGGTGGACCAAAAATTCTACCGCCTTCTATTACAGGCTGTCAGCAACAGATGCCTAAAGCAGTTTCTCACACACTTCATATAGCAGAAAGAAGGTCGGTCCTTCACCTTGTTTTAGGCCATCAGGAGCTAGTAGAGGGGAAGCTCCATCTTGAGCTGCGCAAGTATTGTAGCGCAATAAATTTTTAGTCCCTATGTAGCTATACAACTACGTATTCCCGCCACAGGATTAAGGCTGCCGCTATTGCTTGTGCATTCTTATAGTTTTCGCACAGAATAGTTCAACTCCGGTACGCCGATTCCCCACGAGATCTGCTAAGATTAAATATGCACAAGTTCTATGTTGAGTTGCTCCTGGTGTTCCAACAAGGTGCAGAAAGAAACACTGTGCGTTGAGGACACGAACGTCGAGGACGAAGCATATACACTTTTCCAAATGGGATCAATTTGCGCTGATAAAGGATTACTTAATTAGTTACTGTACCCGCGGTGTGCCCTGCCCTCCACAATGATGCGCGTCCTGATCCATGGAAGTCCCCCCCCCCCCCCCCACACACACATACGCACGCACGCACGCACACACGCACACACACACACACATACACACACACATACACACACACGCACGCGCTTGCGAGCACGCACACACACGCACACATAGACAAAAATGTTCTAGGAGCACTAGGGAGGATCATTGTGCAGAATAGGGACGCATACTTAGGCCCAAACAATGAAACGTTCCTTTCCTTCGAGCGCTTCCTAACCTTACGTGAGGCCTCCTTACAGCGAAGGACCGATGGAGGAAGCAAGCATACTCTGAAAGCTCCCTTCGCCCGTCCTCACGTAAGGAGCGGTTGCCGCCATACCTGGGTTCGAGATTATCTTTTAAAAGCTTTAGGCGAGCACCAGAACACCACTATTCAATAAAAAAGGTTTTATCGTCGCGCAATCTTTTAGTTGATGAGCTAATATAGAGAAGCGTGGATGCTTTTTTTTTTCTAGTTTTGTTTACTTAACCTAAAGAAGTAGCGCATTACAGTGCGAAACTTGATGTGCTCCAGCAACGCTGGCATGCCGGCGTCTTGCAACGCCTAGCAACGCCTAGCAACGCTTTCATGCCGCACGCGTGACTGAAACGAACATGCCTGGCAAGACGTACCGTGCTCGCGCTTCTCCGCAGGTGGGCGACAGTGCGCATGCGCAAGCGAATGCCACATGGTTAAGCAGTGAGGTGAAGCGCTCGTTCAGGGCCAGGAGCGGCGTAAGGACGCATGAAGGTAGCTTTGGAGCTACCTTATGCTGAGGAAGCACCAAGGAAGCCTTCACCGAGGGCCCCTCAGTAAGGAAGCTTTCAGAGTGACATAAGGTAGCCTCACCGCAGTGAAGGCTTCCTTAGTGAGGTAAGGAAGATTTCATTGTTAGGCTCCTTATGCTGAGGAAGTACCAAGGAAGCCTTCACCGAGGGCGCCTCAGTAAGGAAGCTTTCAGAGTGACATAAGGTAGCCTCACTGCAATGAAGGCTTCCTTACTGAGGTAAGGAAGATTTCATTGTCTGGCCCTTACACAACGGTTCATAAGCACGTAAGTGCAACTGCACTAAGAGAATTAAAAAGGATACTGGCTCTCCCGTAATCGATAGTAGATGTGAGGAATTGGAAATTCGCCGGCGAATTTGTGCGGACGCATTCACCTCTTCTGCCATTCCTCCGCCTCACCCCCTTCTCGCTCCGAAGCGGTTGTCAACGGTGGCACTCCACTCGCGATGGTACTCGGTGAGCGCGGGAGCGCTGACGTCACGGGGTGGCCACTGGCGGCTACTCTCGTGGTGGGAGCGTGCTTATTCTCCCTTTGGACTGCACCGGGCACGCACATGCTTCCTCTCGTCCGCCGACACCTTTGTGACGAGCTCGCGCAAAGTGCCTTTTCCCGTGCGGGGAGCGCGTATACCTTGTGTTGATCCTTTTTGGACGCTAAGCCGAAGACCGGGTGCCTATATAGTGCTCGCGCGAGGTCGTACCACGCCGAGTCGCACTTATCGGAGGCCCAAGCCGAAGGAGATTGCCAGAGCTTTCCCGAGTTGGCCCATTCGTTGTCGCGAGAGAAAGTAGCACAGCTGCCAGGACTTTTCCTAGCGACGTGTCCAAGGTTGAGCCTGTGCTCTCGCAGCGACGTGCTATAGGCGCACTTGTCTGTATTTTCGGCCTTGGTGCGGGACCCCTTTGGTTCCCCGCCGCCCCGGACCTGGGGTTTGTGTAGTGTTCGGTGCCGCTAGAGACAATAAACGGTTTCCATTAACTCAGGGCAATACCGTGTTCTTGCGTGCGTTTCTTGGTAGGCCCTTGCAGCCTGAGCTCGCGCGCAGCGGCGCGCTAGAGGCTGACGGCTGACGCGGCCCTGTGGCTCGCTAATCTCGAATCCGCGGTGGTCGGTACTCCTGTGAGACCCAAAGACCCCACAATGCAAGCATGAAATGGCTACGGGCAAAGCAGATTGGTTGGAGATGATGCTAACCACAATCTTAAAATGGGTGTAGTGCATGTTCACAACAGCACACCCTACCACACCGCACACCGCGGTACTGTGCACTGGTCCATATGGACGCAATAGTTTCCTATCACAGGCAGAACCTCATTTGCAAGGCTCGTCTTGGTCAAACAGCCATCCGCGCCGCGATGAGCCGAACGCTACCGGCTTGGACGCTGCCGGACGCTACCAGTGCAGCCGGCGCGCCGGACGCGCCGCGGACCTCACGGACCACTGGCGTTGAAAAGAGCACAGGCAACTCTGTCTCAGCGCCAAAAAAAAAAATGACAATCAAGTGTATAGTACCCTGTATCTGCCGCTATTGGAAATAACAAATAGAACTTCAGCGTACTAGAAGTTACAGCTTGAGTGATATTGTGAACAAACATCTGGAAGAACTCGGAAGCAATATATTTCTATAACTTGTTAGGGAAGTAACTAGCATGTGTAATGCGATTTTGACTGGTTGCCCGGATTATCTCGTTTTGTTCTCGCAACTTGCCCGGATGTTCTCGTTTGAGTGCCCGGATAGCAACTCTGGCTCGTGGTTCAAGGTCATTTGAAGGTCGCCGACAATGGAAGCTAAAAGCATTTCATGCTTAAAAATAAAAAACTACTGATTCAAGTGAAATATCAGTGGAACGAACGGATCGTGAACAGAAGGCTGCAAGCAGTAATAGGTATCGAACTTCAACATTTAAGATTCATGCCTGGTAGATCTGCTGCACATGTAGACTTCGCCCTGAGGCAAATGATAAGATTTACAGGAGCTCCTGAACAATATTTGCATATTACGTTCGTTAACCTGGAGACGATGTACGACATGTAAGCCATGTAAGCATGTAGGCATGTAAGGACGTCCGGAGAGGCCTTGGAGATTGAACGTCCTATTCAGAGAAGTCGTCGTCGTCGTCATCGTCATCGTCATCATCATCATCATCTTCTTCTTCTTCTTCATGTCCACTGCAGGACGAAGGCCTCTCCTTGCGGTCTCCAATTACCCCTGTCTTAGGTTGTGCCAACCGATTCGAACTGGCACCCGCAAATTTATTAATTTCGTCGCAGCATCTAGTCTTCAGCCGTCCTCTACAGCGCTTCCCTTCTCTTGGTACCCATTCTGTCACCCTAATGGTCCAACTGTTATATAGTCTGCGCATTAGATGACCTGCCCAGCGCCATTTTTCTCTCTTTATGTCTCTTCGGATATCGTCTATACCCGTTTGCTCTCTGATCCAAACCGCTCTCCTTCTGTTTCCTAAAATTATGCCTAGCATTCTTCGTTCCATCGCTCTTTGCGCGGTTCTTAACTTGTTCTCTAGCTTCTTTGTCAACCTCCAAATCTCTACGCCGTATGTCAGCACCGGTAAGATGTACTGATTGTATACTTTCCTTTTCAATGATAACGGTAAGCTCCCAGTCAGCAGCTCACGATGTCTGCCGTATGCGATCCAACCCATTTTTATTCTTCTGTGAATTTCCTTCTCATGGTACGGGTTCCCTGTGATTAGTTGACCTAGGTAAACGTACGCCTCCACAGACTCCTGACCTGCGACCTTGAAATCTTGTTCCCTTGCCAGGTTATTTATAATTATCTTTGTCTTCTGCATATTACTCTTCAGTCCCACTTTTACACTTTCCCTGTTAAGGTCCTCAATCATTTGTTGTAACTCGTCTGCATTGTTGCTGAATAGAACAATGTCATCGGTAAACCGAAGGTTGTTGAGGTATTCGCCGTCGATATTTACTCCTAAGCCTTCCCAGTTTAATAGCTTGAATACATCTTCTAAGCACGCAGTGAATAGCATTGGAGAGATTGTGTCTCCTTGTCTGACTCCTTTCTTTACAGGTATCTTCCTACTTTTCTTGTGTAGAATTAAGGTGGCTGTGGAATCTCTGTAGATATTTTCTAGGGTATTTACGTAAGCGGTCTGTACTCCTTGATTACTCAATGCCTTTATGACTGCTGGTATCTCCACTGAATCAAATGCTTTTTCGTAATCTATGAAAGCCATATGGAGAGGTTTACTGTACTCTGCGGATTTCTCGATAACATGGTTAATGACATGGATGTGGCCCATTATAGAGAATCCCTCCCTGAAGCCAGCCTGCTCCCTTGGTTGACTAAAGACCAGTGTTGTGCTTATTCTATTAGAGATTATTTTGGTAAATATTTTATATAATACTGGTAGTAAGGTAATGGGCCTATAATTTTTTAGTTCTTTAACGTTGCCCTTTTTGTGGATTAGTATAATGTTTGCATTCTTCCAGTTTTCTGGGACCCTTGCAGTCGATAGACACTTCGTATAAGGAGCCGCCAGTTTTCCTAGCATAATGTCTCCTCCATCTTTGGTTAAATCGACTGTTATTCCATCCTCTCCTGCCACTTTTCCCCGTTTCATGCCTTGCAAGGCCTTTCTGACCTCATCGCTAGATATAGGAGTTTCTGTATACTCTTCATTATTGTTTCAAATAGAGGGCTCCTGGGTCGTTTGGGTACCGTAAAGGTGAGTATAGAGTTCTTCCGCTGCTTTTACTATGTCTTCGAGATTGTTGATGATATCAGCCTGCTTATATTTTAGTGCATACATATTGGTTTGTCCTGTGCCAAGTTTTTTCCTCACTGATTTCAGGCTGCGTCCATTTTTTACGGCTTCTTCAGTGTTTCTCACGTTATAGTTTCGAATATCACTTATTTTCGCCTTGTTGATCAGTTTTGACAGTTCCGCGAATTCTTTCTTTCTCTTCAGTTGGACACTTTCATTCTTTGTCGTTTCTTTATTAGGTCCTTTGTTACCTTGGAGAGCTTGCCTATTGGTTGCCTTGGTGCCTTGCCTCCCACTTCGATTGCTGCCTCTGAAGCCAGCCTCGTTGCGGTTTCATTCATTAGCTCTATGTCACCATCATCATCTCTCGGTTCTAAGGCTGCATACTTGTTTGCAAGTACTAGCCTAAATTTGTCTGCTTTTACCCTTACTGCCTTTAAGTTGACCTGTTTTTTCTTGACCAATTTTGCTCTTTCTCCGGTCAAATTGAGGTCAAGCCTGGCCCTCATTGACCTATGATCACTACACTTTACCCTACCTATTACTTGAACATCCTGCACTATGCTGGGATCGGTAGAAAGTATGAAATCAATGTCATTCCTTGTTTCACCATTAGGGCTTTTCCAGGTCCATTTTCTGTTGCCACGTTTCCTGAAAAAAGTGTTCATTATTCTCAGCTTATTCCTTTCCGCGAATTCTGCCAGCATCTCACCTCTAGTGTTTCTAGAATCGACACCGTAGCTGCCAATTGCCTGCTCAACCACCTGCTTTTCCCCCACTTTTGCATTAAAGTCCCCGATTACTACTGTATACTGCGTTTGCACTTTTCTCATCGCTTATTCAACATCTTCATAAAACTGATCTACTTCCTCCTCGTCGTGACTGGACGTTGGAGCGTAGGTTTGTACTATATTTAACCTATACCTTTTATTTATTTTGATTACTACTACAGCTACCCTCTTGTTGATGCTGTGGAATTCAGCAATGTGTAAGCCTCGCCAGTTCTTCTAATCTCACTAAGGCCGATAATATCCCAAAGGATGTCTGAGAGTTCTTCGAAGAGTCATGCTAAGCTAGCCTCACTCAAGAGGGTTCGTGTGTTAAACGTTGCAAGGGTCAGTTTCCATTGGCGGCCTGTCCGATTCAGAGAATATGTCCAGCTAATGAAGGAAAAGAAGCAGCCTCGGTGAAAGCGGAAGTTACGAGATAACATTAGGACTTCCTTAAGGCTAACACAGCAAGCATGTTCTGAAGGATAATTCACGGATGAATATTTCTATATTTTCTATGCAGATGACGTTGCCCTATATACAACGTTAAAAGAAAGTGCTAGAGCTAACCTGGACGAATATTATCTTTGGAAGAAAGAGGCTTGAGCGCCAGCAGAAGCGACACAAAGAATATATTGCCTGCGCCAAAATAACTTTTGTAAATATCTACCGTATATACTCGTGTAAGGGCCGCCCTCGTGTAAGGGCCGCACCCCAACTTTGAAAGCGGATATTTCGAAAAAAAAAAAACAAAAGTTCAAAATGTCCCGCCAGAAAAGTGTAGTTAGTTCATTTACAGCCAGATGGCGCTGCACGCTTTTCCGCTTTTATTCTACTTCCGCCGACGCGCCGACCACGCTGTTGACAGCGCGCCGCCATATTTGCCTTGTGCGGCCTCTTTGTTGGCATCGTTCCTAGCATCGTGTCGATACGTTGGCAGCGCGACTTCAGATCGGTGTCGTCGGTGTCACTTTGTTGGTTGTAGTGAACCCTGCAGAAGCCAGCGCACGTGACGGACGATGGGCCGGCATCTGAGATCATTCACTGCAGCATTTAAGCTGCAAGTGATTGACTATGCCGAGGAGCACGGGAAGCGGGAAGCTGGACGAAAGTACGACGTCGATGAGAAGCGCGTGCGTTACTGGATGAATCAGAAAGATGCCCTCGCCGCTACTAACAGGAGCCGAAAGGCGTTTCGCGGGAAAAAGTGCAAGTACCCGCAACTCGAAAGCGAGCTCGTCAACTACGTCGTCGACACACGAAGGGACGGCTACGCCGTATCGACTGACATGATACGCGTCAAAGCCCTCAGCATCGCTCGCCACATGGAAATACCCCCGGCACAATTCAAGGCAAGTCGGGGCTGGGCTACGCGGTTTATGAACCGTAACCAGCTTTCTATTCGGCGCCGAACGACGATTTGCCAAAAACTGCCGCGCGAGTACGAAGACCACGTCATTAAGTTTCATCGCTTCGTGAATGCTCTCAGGAGGGAGCATGAATACGACCTGTCCCAAATTGGGAATGCGGACCAGACACCTGTGTGGTTCGATGCACCGGAAAGCACCACAGTGGATTTAAAAGGTGCGAAAAGTGTGTCTGTGCGCACGACTGGTGCAGAACGCCAAAGGTGCACTGTGATGTTGTGCATCACGGCAGACGGCAGGAGGCTTCCGCCGTACGTCGTATTTAAAAGGAAGACTCTCCCAAAAGAGAAGTTCCCTCAGGGAATCGTCGTACGTGCGCAAGAGAAGGGCTGGATGTCCGAGGAACTGGTCGTTGACTGGATTAAGACCGTCTGGGCAAACAGACCTGGAGGGCTGTTACAACGGAAAGCCCTCCTTGTTTTGGACAGCTTTAGGGGCCACTTGACCGACCGCGTCAAGAACCGAGTTGCCGCAACTCGTACGGACTTGGCCGTCATTCCCGGTGGCCTGACGAGTGTGCTGCAGCCGCTCGACGTATGCGTCAACAGACCATTCAAAGTGGAATTTCGCCGATGTTACTCTGAATGGATGGCTGGAGGCGTCCACGAGAAGACCCCTACAGGACGGCTGAAGCGGGCGTCGCTCCAACAGGTGTGTGAATGGATTTTGAATGCGTGGCGTGCCATGTCAGTAGAAGTAGTTGCTAAAAGCTTCAAGGTAACGGGAATTTCGAACTCCATGAACGGCACCGAAGATGACCGTCTCTGGGAAGACGCGGACGCCGAGGCGAGCTCCTCCGAGAACGAGGACAGCGAAATGGAATCCGAATAAAAACATTTCTGGCATGTCATTTGTGACTCTTGCACTCTGCTACTGTTGCATAAACAGTACAGACCTTTGGCCTGTACTGCCTGTACTAAATCGGCCTGATTCGTGTAAGGGCCGCACCTAGCAAAATTTTCGAAGAAAAAGTGCGGCCCTTACACGAGTATATACGGTAACAGTGACGAACACGAAGTTCAAGACGACATTTCAGGTTAAACGTGATGAAAAAGGTTTAAAAGGGCGACCTTCACAGAAATTCTTTAAAGTTCGATGAAGGCAGCGTCGGAAGAGAAGTGAGAAGCGGCAATGAGGAAGCATGAACTCTGAAACGACGTCTCATGAGGACACCAGCCAAGCTGACAGAACAGATAAACAAGTCAGTGGTAGGACTACCAATGCTGAATGGAACTGAAACGTTTCCGACGAAGAAATAAAAGTTTTAAAATATGCAAGTAGCGCCTAATGAAGGATGATGAGATGGACCTGTGGATTCATAAGTAAATAAAAGAAAGATAGAGTTATCGGATGATTAAACAGGAAGGTAGGTAAGATCCTGGAACATCGCACAAAAAGTTTAAAGTCGCAGTACGAAGCTATTTGGTCATGGAATAAGTAAACAAAAAATGTATCGATAAGGAGACAATTTGTATTTGATTTGATGGCAAGCGGCAGTGTAGCCCACCAAAAATGAGGTAGCAGAAATTTCGTGTGCAACACATTTGCAATGACTATCCAAGTATGCGAATAGCATTCTTTTGAGACGAAAATTAATTTCTAGAAACATTAAAGATTTTTTTAGGCTCCTGTAAATGAGATTAAGCCCACATTTTAAGACTGCACACATTCGGGATAGGCCCACTCTTTCAGACAACACTACCTTTGGGATCTGCCCACGAAAGTAGTTAAATAGATAGCCAAAAAGAAAGCTGGTCTGACAATGCCAAGGATGGTGTTCGCAATAAAGGAAGGGCGGATAGGCCCTCATTTTCAGACTGCACTATTTCGCGATCGGACCACGAACGGTTACATAGATAGCCGGAAAGAAAACCGGTATGGTAATTCCAAGAGTTCTATTTGAATTAAAACATATTGAGAAAGGTTTTAACATCCATAAGCTTGACAGGAATGGCTGACTGAGAAAGCAAAGTGCAAGAAACTCATCAAAAGCGGCGACCTCACTTTCGAATGGAACATCTGGACAAAGGTGTAATAATCATCTACCAAAGAGTCGAAATCCTTATTGGTATTGTAGAGAACTTTAACTTTTCAGCTAAGTAAACAATGCCTTGTTTTACAAAGCAGCCACTCTATCTGAGAACAGGATTGCGATGCTTTTTCTGTGTTTATTACACCAGCTCTTCTTTTTTTTCCTAGATTCTACCGGAGTGCTTTAATAAGTGGTAAATGACTCTGGTTCTACCTAGGCATTGGATATAGCCAATGCCTAGGTGTCCAATGCACTGGATATAGCATCTTTCTTCATTATCAGTTCAGACTTCGTGGATCGTACTCGCATTGATGGTTTGCGAGCTGTTCAAAGCTAGGCCCTCAACAGCGGTCCAGAAATTACATTTATCAATGAGGACTACAGTGCTGTATACACCGCCTCCGTGAGTGTCGCTATGACTTTCAAAGCTCACGCGTCATATTGTGAGCCTTTTTGCTCACCCAACGCCGCAAGCGTTTTGTCGAATGACTTTATACTTTACACATCAGTGTAACACTTTGAAGATCAACTGCTAGGGCCCCGTTTTGTCGGAACACCACTCAAGTGACAAAACACATCTACTTCTACTGCTACCTATCCCATGTTGACTCTGCCATTTCTTTATTAGTATTCTGAGAAAGAGAGAGGTCTCTTTATTAGAAAAACAGAAAATTTTGCCGGCGCGTATATAACCGCTGGCATTCTGTATGCTCGTTAAATGTACTGAACCACCTCAACATTACGATACTCCTTTACCTATTTACACTGCAAATACCGTACTTACTCGAGTAAAAGCCGTATTTCATTACAATTATATATATATATATATATATATATATATATATATATATATATATATATATATATATATATATATATCAAGAACTTGAGTGGTGCTACAAGGTAAACAGAACAAGTATTGTAGCACCACTCAAGTTCTTTACGTTTGAAAGGTAGTCTGAAGAAGCCTTCTTTGCCTACTATATATATATATATATATATATATGTGTGTGTGTGTGTGTGTGTGTGTGTGTGTGTGTGTGTGTGTGTGTGTGTGTGTGTGTGTGTAATACAGGTTTGTGGCAACCTGTTGACCGCCGGCTTTCATCCCAAATCCCAAATTTTATCCCAAATTGGATCAACATCGTCACCTCCGCTGTCGTCGCTGATGAACTTCGCCTGTTGCAACGCACGCTTTGATAAGATTACTTCTTGAGCTAATTTTTCGGCATCTTTCAGTCCTTATGCGACAGGCGCGTACCTTATATGGGGGCGACTATTGCGCTAGTGAATGCGGTATTTCGACCATTTTTTGCCTCCAAATGGTGTCGGCATGTTAAACTTTCGTCACGAATACGAGTCAGTCTTTATCGTTAGTATGGGAGCTTTGTTAGAATTTTTAGTGCTAAATCACTTAGATGATAGCCGACCGGCATGGCTGGAAGACGAGATTTGATGCCATGATCACTAAGTGAATGCCTTGAGGCATCACATCTAACGTATAAAGGCTAAATCAGGTAGGATTATTGCTTGTTTAATGCTATAGGCTTTCAGTGGGAGAGACTTCCAATGTCACACTGCAGGCTTCAACATCCATGATGCACTATTGTCACTCAAGAAGTCTCGAAGTCTCGATTCTTATTGAGGTTGATCTGTATCCAAACTTTTCTGTCGAGATTTAAGACAATTCTTAAGTGAGCATAATCAATTTGGGCTTAGAAATATACAGTTGATCGACATTCAGTTGGATCTACATGACTGAGGCGCTCTCGTTAGAGCCGCTGTGTGAGAAAAGCTGTTCAGCGAGTTTTACAACTCTAACGATAGTTTTTAATGGCCCGCAAGATTCTCATTCGTGCTCTATGGTAGATCACTTAGCAAACCAGCATTCAACGCGGAATAGCGAAAAGGCGCTCAATTTCTCCTTATGCACATTGTGCGATCAAGAATGGTGAATCACTTTGTTTGCTTGTCACCACGCTGTCATACTCAAATAAATGCGCTGCTTGACAGTCTTGAGACGGAGAAGCCTTACACAAGCGTACTTCCAACAGTCCAGACTACTTGTCCTGTGAAGTCTTGCGCCTTTTGCTCGCATTGTTGTGTCAGACCTAATCGCTTGACACCTTGTGAATTGTCTTTTTTTTATGTAGGAGAGGCTCAGACGGAACACTTGGCGATTCAGTTTTTCATGTTAAATATGACTACAGAAGGGCTACCGCAATGATCATATCATCAGTTAATCAATGACTTTAGGAAGGGATATTGATATTGAAAGAAGACACAGAGCTCGAAGCTTAGTAACGAACTTGATTGTGTTCCTTGTTCTGACATTCCGAAACGCGAGCGATGCTTTATTCATGAAACGTTTAAGTCATGGATTGATCATTTCAATGGTCGAATAACTGGAGTCAAAGACCGGCTCAGAACTTTGACACGATAGCGGACTTGTTTCGAGCCAACGAAGATGTCAGTCAGCCCGAAGCAATCGCCTTAGGGACACCATAATAAATGATAAGATGCCCTATGCACCCCTCTGCTACTGAAATTCCTTTCCAGTACGCTTACGCTTCTTCGATAGATGGGGATATGGAGAATAGGTGAGTGGGTCTCATTAACGGTGCATGCAGCGTGCAAACGCACCTGTCCTTCTTATGGTAACGCAAAAATGTATGAATGTTGTTGATCAAGGCCAATAATTTCCACTTGGTGTGATCACCACTTCTAAACACAGCAGAATAATTTTTTTAATACGGCACTATTAAGAAAAGAGAGAAATGGCGCCTACTTTCTGGATGTGAACGTTTGCAAAGGTTGATATTTGTTCTAGCGCACGCCTACATTCCTACGAAACGTAAGTTTTCCAAGTACAAAAATAAACAAATTATAGGTATGTCCGCTTTCATTTCCGTCCTGTCATCGGCATTCCATTCCATTCCGAATTCTAATAAGCTTCGCTCCGATTCAATTTGGTATGTCTGCGGTGGTCCAAAAATGCTACCGCCTTCAATTGCAGGCTGTTAGCAACAGATGCCTAAAGCAGTGCCTCACACACTTCATATAGGAGAAAGAAGGTCGCTCGAAAGAAGTTCTGTAGCGCAATAAATTTTTTGTCCACATGTGGCTATACAACTACGTATTCCCGCCACAGGATTAAGGCTGCCGCTATTGTTTATGCATTCTTATAGTTTTTGCACAGAATAGTTCAACTCAGGTACGCAGATTCCCCACGAGATCTGCTAAGATTAAATATGCGCAAGTTCTATGTTGAGTGGCTCCTGATGTTCCAGTAAGGGGTAGAAAGAAACACTGAGCGTTGAGGACACGAACGTTACACTTTTCCAAATGTGATCGATTTGCGCTGATAACGGATTACTTAATTAATTACTCACTGTACCCGTGGTGCGCCCTCCACAATTATGCGCGTCCCGATCCATGCAAGTTCCCCAAACAGGACATGCGCTGATAACAGAGTCGTAATTACTTACTGTACACGCACACACGCACACGTACGCACACGCACACATACATACATACATACATACATACATACATACATACATACATACATACATACATACATACATACATACATACATACATACATACATACATACATACATACATACATACATACATACATACATACATACATACATACATACATACATACATACATACATACGCGAACACAGACACGCACAAGTACGCACGCTCGCACGCTCGTGCGTGCGTGCGCTGAGTTCATAAGCTGAGCATATACGCTGAGCGCCCGCGAGGCCAACAAGGCATGTATACTCAGTCCCGCGCTCTGGAGGTGGGATGTACGCATTGCAAGCACGTCTTTTGGCCGGCCATAGGCACAATGTTAACGATACCCCCTGAACAAGGCCTCGTGATTCGACGCGAAGTGAGACCCCTTATAATATGGGCGCCAGGAGGAAAGGGAGGTGCGATGAACTGTAAAAAAAAAAAAAAGAAAAGGGGGGAGGGGGGATGGGAAGCCGAGTCGCAAACACGTGCGCAAATGGGAAGCGAAGTGGCCGCTGCTATATGGCTTTCCACACGCGTGCACCGGCAGACAGACAGACGTGAATCCCGGCGAGCTCCACCACTGTGGCGCATTGTGAAGCGCGCGCGAGCGGCGCCGTGCGTGATGCGGTTTGACGACACCGTTTTGAGAGCGGCGCGCATCTGGGACCCCTAAATATAGTAATTGAGCCGCCGTTGCCATTTGTCATCGCCTGGCGCGCGCGGCACCGCGCTTCTCTCTTTTTGATCGACCCACTTGGCTAATTGCCGTCCTTGCCGAGAGGCACCCTTCGCGCCGACGGCCCCCGCGCTGAAGTCCCGATTCGTCTCGGACGACGATACGCAGGCGCCGCGCTCGACGACCGTGCTGACACCCACACGAGCCGAACTGGCCTGCGCTCTGCCTGCATGGCCACACTTGCGCGGCCCACTGGCCCAGGAAAACGCCCTGTCGTGGCAGATCGCCAGTGGCCCTCAATATGCGTAGCCCCGCTGTCGAATTTATCGATGTGGTGGACATGTCCTGCTGCGTGGGCAATCACGGCGTTCGTCCAGCACTCCCTCCCGCGGTGCGCCCTCCACGATGATGCGCCTCCCGATCCATGCAACTTCCCCAAACAGGACGCTTTGTGACTTATAACCAGGGCAGCGTTCTGCAGCAAGCCTTCTGTGAGACCTCACTTCTACTGCATTCCACTGCTATATAGTGCAGCTGGGTGCATTGCGCCATGGCCGCCACTCATGTTGACATGTTTCGTGGTGACACTCATGGTGGCATGATTCTAATTCCGCAATGCTTCCTTACATTACTTGCTAATAGACACGTGCATGCGCTTCCCCCCTTCCTCACAAACACACACACGCGCACTTATGCAAGCGAGAGGAGGGGTAAATATATATAAAGAAAACGATGCATTGATGGATTACTTTCTCATTGATGTGTCGAAGAAGCAACATTACCGTGTAGAAAAAAATACGTGTCCGAGAGACTAACGAATGAGTAGGCTTCGAGAGAACGCCAGCGTGCTTTTTTTTTTCTCCACAGTGATCTGTTACTGTTCGTGTGGGAGGATATATGCCATTTATCATGATCATGTGCCCCCTTGCACGTAATTTGCTGCTGAAATTGCGTTGGAACCGTCTTCCGGCATCTCTGCTGATCTCTATAATAACGCCTGCTCAGCCACTCCCGCGACTTTGTGATTTCTCGTAAGCTGTCAGAATTATCTGCGCAGTCCTGTGGCCATCCAGGTAGCTGTGACAGCTAGACATCTCCTATATCGTTCATGTGCGCGTTTTCGCAAATTTCTCCGCGTGACTCTACAAAGGAAACGAGACAGAAGCAGTCTCGAGTTAATTAGAATTCGAATTCTGGGTTTTTACGTGCCAAAACCAGAATTTGATCTTGAGACACGCCGTAGTGGGGGATTCCGGATTAATCTTGACCACCAGGTGATCTTTAACGCGCCCTCAATGCACGGGGCACGGGAGTTTCTTCATTTCGCCCCCATCAAAAGATGGCCGCCACGACCTGGATTTGATCCCGCGACCTCGTGATTAGCAGCTCAACACCATAGCGCTAAACCACCGCGACGGGTAATCGAGTTAATTAGTCACGAAGGCTTAGGAAACATGCTGCAAAAGCACACTCTAATTCTGTGTCGATGAAATTTGAGTTGTCGATTAATTCCGCCTCGCTCTGTGACCTGCTAGCCTTCTAGTTAGCTCAGATACAGCGACCGCCTTGGAAAGGCGTTGGTCCCGTGGGTTCGATCCCCGCGGACCAGGATGAAATTTTCTTCAACTGCAAAGCTTTCTTTCTGAGGAACCCCTATGGGTTCCTTTTGTAGCTTCTTCTCTTAATCTTTCCCTCCCCCTTTTCCTTCCTCCAGTGTAGGGTAGCCAACCGGGCTCGTCCTGGTTAACCTCCCTGCCTTTCATTAATAATTTTTCCTCTTTCTCTTTCGGGCTACAGTCGGGTGGATGACAATACTCCATTTCATAGTGTAGAAGGTACCTGAACATAGCCTGGCTGTCGCTTTCCATCTTGCCAAAGATTGAACAGTGATTTAATTACTCGTTTATTCTGTGAAGGGCACATCTGAGCATATGATGGGGGCTCCCAGACAGCGCTTTAAAGTTAATTGCTAGATATTCAGTGCGAAACTCCAGTTCAATCTCAAGCACGTTTGTGCAACGTGCACCTCGTCTGTGTCTTCAATGTTCAAGCAATGAGAAGGCAAGGTAAGCTAACATCTTATTCATACACAAAAAAAAAACGGAAGCAGCAAATCTTCCTCCTTTTTCTACCTCGAATTGTTTTTGCCGAGATATCAGGAGTGCTTCCACGAACAAAACAAGTAAGCAAAATTTTGTCAATTGGCTCATCTGAGAAGGGCCTTTGTCAAACAGGCGAGCAGCTAGCTGAATTTCTAATATGCGAGAGTACGACGAAAACTCGTCTGATCAGGGAGCATATATTAAAAAAAAACACTTTCCACTTGACAAGTCATTTACCTAGGTAAAAGTTAAGTGACATTTGGAACCCACACGCGTCCTCTGTTCAAAGTTCAGTAGACACAAGGTTGTCGTGAGTTTAAATGATCGGGAGTAAATTTGGGGCCTGGTGCCATCCGTTCGGCTCATGGTATCGCGGGTCGACTCTATCGATAAAGATTCGAGTAATAACCTCTTCGTCACGTTTCTTTCTTTGGCGATCAGGGATGCATTGTCTCGTACGATGACATGGTTGCGCTTGTGTGCATGTTTCGCCAATGCGTTGGACAGATGCTTGTTCTCATCGACTTCACGTTTGTGCTCGCTCAGTCGTCTCGACAATTTCGTCAGTCCAGGCAGGAAATTTTGTAAACAACGGCTGGAAAATTTTCCCTTTCTAAGCAGCCGTTTACGTTGACAACTTTGTTGCAGAGCTTGTTTGAAGGCACGTGCGCCACACACATGTCATACATGGCAAAGATGTACGACAATGTTTCTGGTTTCGAGAACGCATGGGATACTGGGGCGTCTCAGCTATAAAGGGTGTGCGTTTCTTTCTATCAAAAACGCTTTTTTTAAATCACTCGTTGCATGCGGCACTATTCTACTTCTTGAGCTGCATTGATCTCAGAGGAGGACATTATATTGCACAAAAATTAAGATATTCGCCCGCATTCCGTACCCCTGTATGCCCTGAGGCATTATCCCTCGCATTAAAATAATACTAACAAATAAATATATTATTTATTAGCAGAGTTTCGCTAATTATCTTTCAGCTTATTACTTTACGGCACAAATTGCAATGCATGAATTGTAGCCAGTAACTTCGCAAGTCATATGCTCTTGGAACAAATATTAGTATGATACCAGGGGCGCTATTACGTAAAGCTATCCCAATCTGTTTCTGTTCCGTTTCTGGCACTAACCCTGAAGCCCTATAATGTAAAACTATTCCAACATGTGCATCTGTACATGTACATCTCCTGACGTCAAATTTGTGTAACCGCCCACGCAAGCATCGGGCGGTGACCCGCAGGGTTGTTTGAACAGACCAATCAAGCGCTCTCCTCTTTCATAGGAGGTCACTTCTGTCTGCATTAAAAACGAATAACACTGCTTACACTGAGCAGCTTGTCTTATCTAATTGGCTGACAATAGCCAAGGAGCACGCTCAAGTGGAGAGGGATTCGATGGGGCCGAGTCAGTGCACTGAAAATCGATAACCGGATGAAGATGGTGGTGCCAGCGTCTGCGACTGGTCCGCTTTCCCTTGCTTAGCTTGCGGTGGCTGGTCGAAAATGGCCACGGCATGCAACGGAAGGTTAAGAAGGCCGCTAAAACGGATCCTCAGCAAAGAAGAGTTGGAGGAACGAGGTCGTAAACGTGCCGAAAGGGCTCGAAAACGTTACACGGCAACGCAAAAAGTTTCGTGGTAGGCAAATAAACCCATGCTCTCCAGCAGGTGCGAGTAACCAGAGCCTGAGCGATCGGCGGCAGCCATGTTTTTTTTTTCCTTTCGGAACAGGGCAGCCTGCGGATATCCAGAAAAAAATCAGGGGTGCTATAACGTAAAACTATTCCAAACTTTTCTATTCCAATTCTGCAATCAGCACTCCGCGATTGTTCAAAAACTTTTTTGAGCCACCTCCGCTTCAGCTGTCTGTCACGCGACGTCACGAAAACCGCGATAGCTCCCCATCTGATATGAAGTGTACACACTGATTATGCATGATTTGACCAAACAAAAGAAAAATTGTTATTTCTGATTCGACGCCTTTTGCGCCATTAGCCCACGGCTAATGGTCAAAAGTTTTCGGGCTGCACCTACTTCACCTGCCTCTCACGCGACGTCACAAAACCGCAAAAACTCACTTCGTCAAGTGACGTGTACGCGTTAAAGATGCATTACTATGCTGAACAAAATGAAATTTTCTTCTGAATAGCCGCAGGCTGCCCCGTTCCGAAAGGGATAAAAGATGGCTGCCGCCAATCGCTCAGGCACTGGCTACTCGCACCTGCCGGAAAGCATGGGCTTATTTGCGTATAATAAAACTTTTTGCGTGGCCGTGTAACGTTGTCGAGCACTTTCGGCACGTTTACAACCTCATTCTGCCAAATCTTCCTTGCTGAGGATCCGTTTCAGCGTCATTCTTAAGCTTCCGTTGCATGTCGCCGCGATTGTCGACGAGCCACCGCCAGCTAAGTAAGGGAAAGCGGACCAATCACAGATAAAACCCCTTAAACTTCGTAAAGTAGTGCCACTCTCCTATTCCGCCTTCACTCCTCCTCGTTTCTCCTCTCTTTCGCGCTCCCTCATCGACCGTGGCACCACCTACATTGCTGGAGCGTAGCAACAGCCCCAACATGCGCTCCTCGCCACTCCGTAAACGCTTCTCGAGCAAAAATGGCGCTGAAGCAAGGCGCGTGGGCCCACGTGATGCTATTAGACCAATAGCGACGCGGCGGCGGTCTCGGCCAGAGCGCGCGAGGAGGAGGCGTCATTCTTCAAAGCGTGGTACTACTTTACGAAGTTTAAGGGGCTTTAATCGCAATCGCACGTTTACGACCTCGTTCCTCCAACTCTTCTTTGCTGAGGATCCGTTTTAGCGGCCTTCTTAACCTTCCGTTGCATGCCGCGGCCATTTGCGACCAGCCACCGCAAGCTAAGCAAGGGAAAGCGGACCAGTCGCAGACGCTGGCACCACCCTCTTCATCCGGTTATCGATTTTCAGTGCACCGGCTCAGCCCCAGCGAATCCCTTTCCACTTGAGCGTGCTCCTCGCCTCTTGTGAGCCAATTAGATAAAATACGCCGCTCAGTGTAGGCAATGTTATTCGTTTTTCGAGCAAACAAATGTGACCTCCTATGAAAGAGGAGAGCGTTTGATTGATCTGTTCAGACAACCCTGCGGGTGACCGCCCCATGGTTGCTTCGGCGGTTACGCAAGTTTGACGCCAGGAGATTGGAATAAAAACATATTGGAATAGTTTTACGTTATAGGGCCCCAGTTTTGTTCGGCATATTAATGTATCTTTAACGCGTACACATTACTTTGACGCGGTGAGTTTTCGCTGTTTTGTGACGTCGCGTGACAGGCAGGGGAAGTGGGTGCAGCCCTAAAGCTTTCGACCAACAGCCGAGGTATAATAGCGAAAAGGCGTCGAATCAGAAGTGACTATTTTATTTTGATTGGTCCAATCATGCATAATCAGTGTGTACACGTCATATCAGATAGGGAGCTATCGCGGATTTCGTGACGTCGCGTGACAGAGAGGCGAAGGGGAGGGGGGGGGGGCGTTGTCCAAAAGAGTCCTTGACCAATCGCGGAGGGCTGATTGCAGAATTGGAATAGAAAAGTTTGGAATAGGTTTACGGTATAGCGC
>NC_091821.1:81101021-81143521 GCF_038994185.2 Dermacentor albipictus
AAAAGAATAAGATGGCTGCCGCTGATCGCTCAGGCACTGGCGACTCGCACCTGTCGGAAAGCATGGGTTTAATTGCGTATAATCAAACTTTTTGCGTGGCCGTGTAACGTTTTCGAGCACTTTCGGCACGTTTACGACCTCGTTCTGCCAAATCTTCCTTGCTGAGGATCCGTTTCAGCGTCATTCTTAAGCTTCCGTTGTATGCCGCCGCGATTTTTGACCAGCCACTGCAAGTTAAGTAAGGGAAAGCGGACCAACCGCAGACGCCGGCACCGCTCTCTTCATCCGGTTATCGATTTTCAGTGCAGTGGCTCGGCCCCAGAGAATCCCTCTCCACTTGGCCGTGCTCTTCGCCTCTTGCCAGCCAATTAGTTAAGACAAGCTGCTCAGTGTAGGCAATGTTATTCGTTTTTCAAGAAAAGAAAAGTGACTGCCTATAAACGAGGAGAGCGTTTGATTGGTCTGTTCAGACACCCCGCGGGTGACCACCCGATTCTTGCATCGGCGTTTAAACAATTTTGACGTCAGGAGATTGGAATAAAACCATATTGGAATAGTTTTAGGTTATATGGCCCCTGCCGTCAATACGTCCAGAAATCAACGATTTAGAATAGCTGATTGAAAACTAACTACGGATTTCCAATGATGTGTCTTCAAACGAGGCACCTGCGCTACGCTCAGCGTACAGTCCAACTACTTCGTCACATGGAGCCCCGAAGAACGGTGACCAGTGCAATTGGAGGGTGATAAGTAAGACGGCTATTTGCAACTTCTCCCCTCCCTTCTACGTCATCCCGGTGGCACCCAGCCCTCTTTAGCGTAACGCAGCGGCAGAACAAAGAAAACAACGGTGATCACCTCACTAAATAGTGTACTTGTTCTCCAGGCAACCCTGTTTTTGTTCGCCTATCCTCAATGGTTCTTTCTTTTTTTTTTTTACCCATTTCACGAAGCGAGCGATCGACTTCGCGACAAGTGACGGTTGCAATGTTCTGCCGCAATGCTTAACATTGCTGCGATAAAACCCGTTTGCGTGGAAAGAAAGATGCGTTTATGTTTTCGCAAGAGTGAAAAGCTGGGCTGGTTGGGTCTAGCGAAGCTTAAGCATTGTACTAGAGGAAATACAAACGGATGAGCGAGAGGAATCCTGCTTCAGCTTAAGCCGTCGGCCATGACCATCACCAGTAAGTTATCAACAGGATAATGTGTGTGATACCAGATGTATTTGTTTTTTCAACACCAGCTAGCGCTTGTAAGATAGATGTTCTGCAGCGATAGATGTTGAAAAACCCGATTAGCTCAAGCACGCTGGGGGTCTATTTGTCACACCCACGTTTCAAAAGGGGTGCCAGTAAAAATCATCATCATTATAATCATCATTACATAAGTTACCATGCCTTTCAGTAAAAGAACAGTTGAGAGTTCGCGCTCGTGTCGTCCAATCTTTCCTTTTCATCCGTGTGTTTTGTGTGCAACCCGCAGTGTGATAAGTTCCCTTATAAACACTTTCAAAGTGCTACTCACTACTCGGTGACAAGTTGACAGCCTAGAAATTCAATACAAGTACCACCCACAAGACCACACTGCACTTGCCTTATGTGCCTCCACGCTCCAAAAAGAAATGAGCGAGCGTAATTGGCTGGCGCACCTATAAAAGTTTTTCTTGAGTTGGATAGTGGTGTATTTGCCAGCACATCTTTAGGTTGTCATTGGCTGTAGCGTGCACAGTCCGGTTGCTCGTGATTCATTTCAGATGCTCGATTCCTTAAACCCTGTGCTATCAAGGATTGAGAGGCACCGTGCGTCAGCCTCTGCACTGGTTCTCTAAAGAACTCAAGGAACCGTCTCAAGGAATCACCGAGGTCTAAATATCTCATTTCGCCTTTTCGTCTTTTTGTATTCAGAACACATCGTCATTTATGAAGAAAGAGGTCAGAGTGAGAGGAATTAGCGAAACCGAGTGACTCGATCTTTCATAACAACCGCATAAAATGTTCACGGTGCTATGCAGATATCAGGTTTTGAAGCTTTTGTCTCTGTTAACTGCAGCGACTTCAGCAAAGTAATTGTTTACGCCAGGTGTGGAGGAGAAGAAGGAGGAGGTAAAAAAGGAAGGAAAGGTAGGGAGGTCGACCAGACACATGACCGGTTTGCTACCCTACAAGGAGGAAGGGGCTTAAGGGAAGACAAGAAAGAAATGAGAGGGAGGTAAGGTATGAGCTCACCTATGTAGTGCATATGGTGAAGCCTAATGACGACAACCAATACGCCGGCTTGACTACAAAAGATCAGCACGTTACAATTACGCTCGCAGGCGCCTACATTTCATATTCAAGACGGTTTGACACCATGAACCTTTTTGTGTATATTTAGCAGCAACACCTGGGCCTTGGTTCGTTAGCAGCGATTTCAGTTGTCACCACACTATACAAAAGTTTCAAGATGATAGGTTGTCGGGGAAAACATGTACTGCGCTTAGCGTCATATCGTGAGCATTCCGTTTTAAGCGATGGCTGTTCTATGCTTGAACCCAATGAGCTTCTGTCGAGGGTTGCCGGTCCACCTAAGCCCCTGGTTACACTTGCTTTCTTTGCTAAACAGCGACATCGTCATCCTGTATGCACCATTCCTCCCTTTACTCGCAGGCAGTGTCATCTGCCACCTGACTCGCATGTGCAGAGCAGCGGACTGCACAAATTCGGGTCTTCATTTCTACCAGAAAAAAAAAAAGAAAGATAATCCGGAGGAAGCGCAGCATTGTGCTACCAAGACCGACCCCGGGGTCCGATTTTCGTGCTAGTGATGGTTGGCGAAGCGCGCAGTTAATGGCCGATCTCGCCGCGGCATCATTTTTGGCGACCTCCGTCACTATATCACTATAGAGGGAACTCTGGCACCGCGATCGTTCAGTCACCATGGGAATGATGGTCCGTACACGGATTGATCTGGCTGATCTTCGTGCTTGTGGCTTCGTTTATTACGCCTCATCTGCCTTCATTGGCCTAAATATCAACGCAATCATATATATATATATATATATATATATATATATATATATATATATATATATATATATATATATATATATATATATATATATATGTGTGTGTGTGTGTGTGTGTGTGTGTTCTCGAAACCTGCCGTCAGACTATTTCAATAATGTTGATATAGTTATTTATAAAGCAGCACTTTCTTGACAGTGTTGAGTTTAAAAAGTAAGCTACGAAGCCGTTTTTAGAGCCCGAAGGGCGAAGTTTAGGCAAATGCATGTACTAACCATCACTCTCATGCTGCTTACCGCTCGAATAGGTACTAGAACCACGGTTCCCTTTCGTAATTGTATGAAACTCTATGGTTAGCATAACTGCCCATTATGTTGCAAACAGCGTAACGCCACATTATGGAGAACATGGCGGATGGAAACAGCTTGCAAACGGAAGTGCAGCGCCGATGAATAGGGTGCGTCGGCGGAACTTCAAAGAATCCCGCTACTTAGCAAATTTTTTAAAGAATACGTATACAGAGATTTTAGGTAAATCGTCCTCGCTCACCACGTATTGAATCGAATAGCTTTATTTCGCTCTGTCGGACGTTTTCGTGGCTGGTAGCATAACCACCGACTAGGGAGGGGAGGCGGGGGGGGGGGGGGGGGGGCGCTCCGGTACGCGATGCCCCTCCGAAGCCCCCCCCCCCCCCCCCCCCCACTCCATCCCTACATAAAGTGTAAGTACCAGAGTTCTGTCACCATCGCGTGAGGTTTCTTTTGAGTTGCCTGCACCTTTCCACTTACAATTTTATTGCGGCTAAAAGCTTAGTGCATCATTGTTGGCGCATACGTGCACGGCTTGCAATTCATACTTTTGCTTTATTTCCACATATCCCGACAATAGGAAGACAAGCGCATTAGAAGCACCAGCGGCGGCTACCTCATCCTTATTTTCTCACTTCAACGTTTTTCATCTTTAAACAGCACTTTAAACGCCATGCACATGCAGAATATATTTAAGTACACAAACAGGACAAAATTTGTTATATCTTTTGAAAGAGAAGGAGATAGCCAATTAAAAGTTATTTTTGAAGGTATGGATAGCCTACGCCTACAGAATGAATATGTTGCTGTATGTTTACCACGCTTCAAATTGCTTTACGTTCTTTCTTGACTCTGAAAAAAAAAAAACTGGAGACTTCAATTACTTTTTTGCCAGAGTCTTTTATAAACGGCGTGTGAAACGCACGTGCATGATACGTGTTTCAATATCGCTTCACTTCCAGTAAGCAAAGCTAACGATTCATGAAAAAAAAAAAACTTTTCTTACAATTTAAAACATTTATTAGGGATAGAAACATCGTCACTTGCATGCAAACGTCATAAATATATATAATTAGCTCAGCAACCGAAATGAAGCCAAGCGGGAGTCACTCGAAATCAGGATCAATAGCAGTCATGCAACTCACAATAAAAGAAAAGAAAAAGAAAGAGGTGCTGCACTTTCACGGAAAAGCAAAGCAGTTTTAGTGATAGCGACGTATACAACAATTTCGCGAAGGAAGATTACCGAGAGACGCTAGATTCTTGGTGGTGCGCGAGGACTCAGGCTGTGAAATTTAACTGTCTCCTACTATGAGGTCTTGTGAAGCAACTGTTATTAAAGATATATGTAACAAAAGCTTTGGATTACATCAAGGGAACGAAATATTGCTTACGACTACAAAACGTATTTCTGAAAGGTCATTATTAACCTGCTAAGAAGTCAATGCGTTGCTTATGTGGGTAGTTAACTGTGGTTGATAGTGAATGATTAATGCGTTGTTGGCCGTACGTTGGGTGCGTCAGAAAGGAATTTGCCAGGGTGGCTGATAGCGATGAAGTTTACTGACTTTTTGTTTCTTGTAAATTCGCAAGGTTCACATAATCTTGACTGGATAATTTTTTTTTGGTGCAAGTAGTCACACTTCTTTTGCACTTTACATGGCATGAGTTAAGCCATTATAGCTCTTTGCGCTTACAGTTAGTAATGACAGGACTATTTTCCCTTTTTCCTTTTTTTTTCCACATTTGCTACGTGACTAGCATTTATTGTTACGTCTTGTAAATTATGACTAATATATACATACATACATATATATATATATATATATATATATATATATATATATATATATATATATATATATATATATATATATTGAAGTGGGGTTTATGTAGCTCGTTCGAGGGATCGCAGGTAGCTCTAGATACGAGTCCTAGCGCTTCGCACCAACAACCCGCGCTCGTGTCTCGCGCCGCAGCGGTGGCAGTCCGCACAGTGCCACATGCATATTACCCACTACAACTACAGTGCCACATGCATATTACCCGCTACAACTTCCCCCGGGGTGAAGAGGAGCCATCCTGGCGACCTAAGGCGATGCTACGATAAGGGGGTCGTGGTACGGCTTCAGGCGGCTGATGTGAACAGTCTCGCGGCCACGGCGGCGTTTGTCCGAAGATGGCGTCACCGGTTCGACCACATAATTCACAGGCGAAGTACACGCGACGATCCGGTACGGACCTTGATATTTCGGGGCAAGCTTTGGGCTAAGGCCTGGAGCTTGGAAGGGCAGCCGAAGCCAGACGTGAGAGTCCACGGCGAAGGACTGTGTGGGCTGATCGTTGTCGTGGCGATCTTTGCGGATTCCTTGGGTATCCGACGTGAACGAGCGAGCCAGTTGGCGGCACTCTTCAGCATGGCGAGCAACTTCGGAAAGAGGGGTGAATTCAGAGGCATCCGGGTGATATGGTAGTACGGTGTCGAGGGTAGTGGATGGTTCACGCCCATAAAGAAGGAAAAATGGTGAGAAGCCTGTGGTAGCCTGAACGGCGGTATTGTATGCGTACGTCACAAAAGGGAGGACATCGTCCCAATTGGAATGATCCGACGCAACATACATGGTGAGCATGTCCCCAAGGGTGCGGTTGAATCGTTCCGTTAGACCGTTAGTTTGTGGGTGATACGCCATAGTGGTGCGGTGAATAGTGCGGCACGCGGCGAGTAGCTCATTAATAACTTCGGACAAGAAGACATGGCCTCGGTCACTGAGCAGTTCTCGCGGTGCGCCGTGCCGTAAGACGAAATGCCGTAAGATGAATGCGGCGACGTCGCGAGCAGCAGCCGAAGCAAGTGCAGCAGTCTCAGCATATCTTGTCAGGTGGTCTACTGCGACAATTATCCATCGATTTCCGGTAGCGCTGCATGGAAGAGGCCCATAAAGGTCGATGCCAACCCGATCAAAAGGACGTGCAGGACACGGTAAAGGTTGCAGAGGGCCTATCGTATGAGAAGATGTCTTGCGTCGCTGACAGGCTGCACATGACCGAATGTATTTGCGGACATAAGAATACATGCCGCGCCAGTAGTACCGCTGGCGGAGCCGCTCGTAGGTTTTCAGGACGCCAGCATGAGCTTGTTGTGGGTCTGCATGGAAATACGTGCATACGTCGGAACGCAAATGGCGAGGGATGACTAGTAGCCATTTGCGACCGTCGGGCTGATAGTTTCGGCGGTACAAGATGGCGTCCCGTAGCACGAAGTGGGTGGCTTGGTGACGAATGGCTCGAGGGCATGTAGACGTTGAAGAACTGCTAAGAATGTCAATAAGAGAAACAATCCACGGATCTTTTCTCTGTTCAGACGGCATGTCAGTAACAGCAAGCGTAGCAACCGGGCACTCTGTGGATGAAGGTGGCCTTTCGTCGGATCGCATGGGCGCACGGGAGAGCGCATCTGCATCAGAATGTTGGCGCCCGGATCGATAAATGACGCGAATGTCAAATTCTTGGATCCGAAGAGCCCAACGTCCAAGACGCCCCGACGGGTCTTTCAGTGACGCAAGCCAGCAGAGCGCGTGGTGGTCTGTCACAACGTCGAACGGACGGCCATACAAGTAAGGGCGAAATTTGTTTAAGGCCCAAACAATAGCTAAACATTCTTTTTCCGTGACAGAATAATTGGATTCTGCCTTCGTGAGAGCACGACTCGCATATGCAACCACATATTCTGCAAAGCCAGGCTTCCGTTGTGCAAGGACGGCCCCAAGACCAACGCCGCTGGCGTCGGTATGAACCTCAGTCGGTGCACTCGGGTCGTAGTGGCGTAGGACAGGCGGTGAGGTAAGCCGACGACGCAAAGTGGTGAAGGCTTGGTCACACGCCGGAGTCCAGTCGCGAAGGTCACCAGAGCCAGCCAGGAGCTTCGTCAGGGGAGCGATGATGCAGGCAAAATTGCGCACAAAGCGGCGAAAATAAGAGCAAAGACCGACGAAACTGCGGAGCTCTTTCACTGTAGTCGGCCGCGGAAATTCTGCGACAGCACGAAGTTTGTCAGGGTCGGGAAGGACGCCGTCTTTGGACACGACATGGCCAAGTATGGTCAGCTGGCGGGCTCCGAAGCGGCACTTTTTCAAGTTAAGTTGAAGGCCGGCGGTGGTAAGGCAAGTAAGGACTTCGCGTAGACGAGAGAGGTGAGTGGTGAAATCAGGGGAGAAAACTACCACGTCGTCTAAATAACATAAGCATGTCTTCCATTTGAGGCCTCGTAGAAGATTGTCCATCATCCTTTCGAATGTCGCGGGTGCATTGCAGAGGCCGAATGGCATTACGGTAAACTCATACAGGCCATCAGGCGTAATAAAAGCTGTCTTGGAGCGGTCGGATTCATCCACTGGCACTTGCCAATAGCCCGATCGCAAGTCCAAAGAAGAAAAGAATTCGGCACCATGAAGACAATCTAAGGCGTCATCTATGCGCGGTAGAGGATAGACATCTTTTCGTGTAATCTTGTTGAGGCGACGATAGTCCACACAGAAACGAATCGAGCCATCTTTTTTCTTAATGAGTACTACAGGAGATGACCAAGGGCTGCAGGATGGCTTGATAACACCACGTTCAAGCATGTCTTCAACTTGCTCGGCGATGACACGACGCTCGGTGGATGACACGCGGTACGGACGCTGGCGTAATGGTGCGTGATGTCCCGTATCAATGTGGTGAGAGACGGTACTTGTGCGGCCTAATGATGCTTGGTTGCAGTCAAAAGAGGCGTGAAAATCATTTAAAAGAGTAATAAGCCGCTCACGTTGTGTCGGCTCGAGGTCAGAGGCAATAGAGCGACAAAAAACAACCGGTGGTACTCGGTTAGATGGCACATGGGGTGCCAGTGCTGTTACGTTGGCAGTATCCACGTCGTCGGGAACAGGGAAATGCACAATAACGTCAGCGTCCACAGTCTGGATGGTACCAATAGTCTCGCCACAGTGCAAAGCCAAAGTGTACGAATTTGGGTTAGAAATCAGTATTTCTGCAGCCCCATGGTGCACCGTGAGGAGAGCGAAAGGCAACAATATAGGCTGGCGGCGAATGAAGACGGCAGCGGGTGAAAACATGACCGTCGCTTCGGCAAGCGATGCGCATGAAAGAGGGACAAATACCGCGCTGTGAGGGGGAAGGTCAGTATCGGAAGCTACACAGATCCTGGTAACATCATGAACTTTAACGTCGTGAGATGGCATATCGCACAGAACGGAGAACTGAACCTCAGCACGTGCACAGTCAATGACGGCGTGATGGCGCGACAGAAAATCCCAACCGAGAATCACATCGTGGGAGCAACAAGTTAGCACAAAGAAATCAATCGGATACAAAATGTCTCGAATCAACACCCTGGCAGTGCACATGGCGACTGGCTGAACTTGCTGTGCACTGGCTGTTCTAAGCAATAATACCGAAGGCATCATGGTCACTTTCCGTAATTTACGGCAAAGTTTCTCACTAATCACAGATACAGCAGCACCTGTATCGACGAGGGCAAGACATTTGATGCTATCAAAAGACACTTGAATAACGTTAGCGGGGGAAAAACGAGGACTTTGATGTTCCGACGATGACGCAGTTCGTGCCTCAGGAACTGCGGAAATCAGTTTTCCGCCTCAGTAGTACTGGCACTGGGCCTACGACGCATGGGTGAGAGTGAGCGCCGACGAGGGGAAGGCGAGCGACGAGTATTGTAGAGCTGTGACTGCGGTGCTGGTATGTCATCAGCAGCGTAGACTTCCGATGGTGGTCGCTGAGGCATACGGTATGGTCGGAATCCGGAGCTGGGTGGTCGCGCGGTGCCCACGAAGGCCGGCAAGCGCCGGCGGCAGAAGCGCGCTACATGCCCCGGTGTACCGCAGGCATAGCATATTGGGCGGTTGTCAGGAGTACGCCAAGGATTTGTGCCTTGCTGCTGTGCGCTGAAAAAGGGAGCGACCTGCTGGCGAGGCGAGGGCGGATGAGAGAACACAGGCTGGAGAGGCGCTGAAGGCGGAGGAGAGAATCCCGGCAGACGAGGCGCCCGTGCAGCGGCTTCAGCATACGTCAGAGGCGCGGCCACGGGAGCCGGCTGACACGGAGGTGGAAGAGCTTCGGTCACTTGCTCTTGAATTACCTGTCGGATCGCTGGAGCCAAATATTGAGAAGGCTTCTCCGTGGTCGGCAAAATCGAGAGCTGTCGCGCGACCTCCTCGCGCACAAATTCTTTTATTTGCGTCAGCAAAGTTGCGTGGTTGTCGCCAATAACCAATGCTGCTAACGAATCTTCCGTAGGCGGTGGGCGCCGAGCTAAGATGCGTTGTTTCCGTAGCTCGTCAAAACTTTGGCACAAGTTGATAACTTCGGCCACCGTACGCGGATCCTTCGCTAGCAACATTTGAAATGCGTCCTCATCAATGCCTTTCATAATGTGTTTTATCTTGTCCTGTTCCGCCATTGACGGATTCACGCGCTTACACAGGTCAATGACATCTTCGATGTAACTTGTGAACGTTTCACCGTGATGTTGCGCGCGCCCCCGTAAGCGTTGTTCTGCGCGAAGCTTGCGCACAGCGGGGCGCCCGAACACTTCTGTGAAACTTGTCTTGAATCTGCTCGACGTTGTGAAATCGTGTTCGTGGTTTCGGAACCAGAGGTTCGCGACGCCGGTTAAGTAAAACAGCACATTGTGCAACTTTGTGACGTCGTCCCACTTGTTATGCTGGCTCACCCTTTCGTAAGATGACAACCAATCCTCCACGTCATGATCATCGGTGCCGCTAAAGATGGCAGGATCACGCTGGCGCAATGCACCGGAAACGATGACCGTCGGAGGCTGGGGTGCATCTTCCTGGGTGGTTTCGTCAGGCATGGTCGCAGCAGTCGGTAGCGTCCTGCTTCGGAGTTCCAGTTTTTGAGGTTACCCCGCACCTCCACCAAATGAAGTGGGGTTTATGTAGCTCGTTCGAGGGATCGCAGGTAGCTCTAGATACGAGTCCTAGCGCTTCGCACCAACAACCCGCGCTCGTGTCTCGCGCCGCAGCGGTGGCAGTCCGCACAGTGCCACATGCATATTACCCACTACAACTACAGTGCCACATGCATATTACCCGCTACAATATATATATATATATATATATATATATATATATATATATATATATATATATATATATATATATATATATATATATATATATATATATATATATATATATATTTCCGCATTTCCGCAGAGTCTGGGATTATCAACTTGAACACATCAAATTTGACATCGTCGACTGCTACAGAAATAATAAAGATCAGTGCATGGAATTCACTGCTCAGTAATCGTCACAATCATGGTCAATCTTCACTGGCTTTCAGGCAACTCCCCAGTGTTGGATGTCGCCGTTTCATTTCATCACGGATTGTTGTGCCATTACCACAAGCCCGGATTCCGAATCTGCAAGATGCAGAATCTATCCTGCGAGCGCCCTAATTCTCCCTTCACAAGTCAAGATGCTGAGCCGTCAGGCAGCGGGTCCTGCGGGAGAAGCGGAGAAGCCTCGGCAAGCCGCAAGTTTGGACGTGTCAGCGTGTGCCAGACAGCCCGGCGCCGCGCCTCCCTTTGCCTGGAGGTCACCGCGCGCGCGAACTTTGAACCGGGTGGCCAGCGCGGTCGCTGGTTGGACCCCTCGGACGCCCGTCGTGTGCTGACTTTGTATTGGGCCGTTTGAGTAACAATGGTTCCTCGGGGATTATAAAAGCAGCAACGCGCTGCCTGAAAAACAGGATCCGCCGACCCCACCGGGAGAGAGTGTCGCTCCCGACTGGGGTGAGATGTGTCACGCGTTTTCGCCGGACGTCGTCGTGCGAGAACAGTCGCGTTTGTTGTGAGCACTCGGCCCCAGTGCCGACCCGTTCATGTCCTGTATGATAACCTGTATATAATGTACAAAGTCCCTTTTGTTATTCTCATCGACGCCAGGCTCGGAGTCTTCGCTACCAACGCTCTGTCACGAAACGGGTGACGAGCGCTACGGGACCACAAAGCCGTAATCGTGGTGCAGCGGTACAAGTTCGTAACACTGGTGGCACCGGTTGGAAGTTCGTAACACTGGCGGCACCGGTTGGATGTCGTAACACTGGTGGCACCGGTTGGAAGTTCGTAACAGGATCTAATGACCAACGACTTGCTGAGATCAGACTAATACATCGCCACACAATCGGCAGGGGTCCCAAAGTCGTTATTTTTATAATTCAGTTTCTTTATACGGCAAAACACACCCGCCGCGGTGGCTTAGCGGCTATGGTGTTGCGCTGCTATATAGGACCGAGGTCGCGGGAACAAATTGCGGCAGCGGCGGCCACATTTCCATGGGGGCGAACTGCAATAACGTCCGTGTCCCGTGCATTGGGGGCACGTTAAACATCCCCGTGGTGGTCAAAATTTGCCAAGGTTGACGACTGGGCGTGTTGGTATAGCATATTAGAGGTTGGATTGCGCACCATTTTGACGAGACACACACAAAAGACACGCACCACAGAGCGCTCTGTGGTGTGTGTCTCTTCTGTGTGTCTCGTCAAAATGTTGCGCAATCCAACCTCTAAGGTCAAAATTAATCCGGAGTCCTCCACTACGGCGCACCTCACAATCAGATCGTGGTTTTGGCATGTACAGCCCCCATTCAATTCAATAACGAAATACATAAGAAGAGGAGGGGCTTTTAATCTGCATCGCCAGCGACGCAGGTCAAAATTACATAGCCTCCTGATTACGTCCGGACCGCGCAGCGCGCAGCAACAGCAGGGGCATCGCACAATATTAGTCATAATTTACAAGACGTAACAATAAATGCTAGTCACGTAGCAAATGTGGAAAAAAAGGAAAAGGGAAAATAGTCCTGCAATTACTAACTGTAAGCGCAAAGAGCTATAATGGCTTACCTCATGCCATGTAAGATGCAAAAGAAGAAGCGTGACTACTTGCACCAAACAAAAATTTTGCAGCCAAGGTTATGTGAACCTTGTGAATTTACAAGAAACAAAAAGTCAGTGTACTTCATCGCTATCAGCCACCCTGGCAAATTCCTTTCTCACGCACCCAACTTATGGCCAACAACGCATTAATCATTCACTATACACCACAGTTAACTACCCAGATAAGCAACGCATTGACATCTTAGCAGATAATAATGACTTTTTAGAAATATTTTTTATAGACGTAAGCAATCTTTCGTTCTCTTGATGTTATCCAAGGCTTTTGTTACACATGTTGAAACAAAGTATCTATTCTATCTGAATTTTCAATGGTTGTATGTTATACATTTAGCACTGTCCCTTGCATGGCTCTATGCTGATACATATGTACTCCTTTTTCTTTTTTCCCTTGCTTAGCAACGCCCCCTTGTCACTGTTGTGTATGGCGTCCAGAGCCTTGTCAAGCCACCGCAAAACGGCTTTTTCTCCGGTCGCCCTTCTTTTTCACTATGTATCGTCACTAGTAGAAAAAAAAACTTGATTGATTGATTGATTGATTGATTGATTGATTGATTGATTGATTGATTGATTGATTGATTGATTGATTGATTGATTGATTGATTGATATGTAAATTAAATTATTAAATGTAACCTACGACGTGGTCGGAATCGCTCCACGGCTCCTCCAACTACTGTGTTCTTCATAGCCCGTATGTTGATTTGATTTGGGACATTAAACCACACGCAGATTTTCTTCGTTTGCACTCTTCGGGAAGAGAAGATTTAAGCATCTTGCAAGCCACTAAATACTTTTTCGAGCACCTTGTACTCTAGTCAAATATTTTATCCACACGGCATTTAGTATTCTGTTCAAATAATTTTTTCATGTGGTACTTCGTAAGTTATCTTAAACAGGCTTTTTGAGTATCTAGAACAAGCAAGCGCCACCTTTCAGTTTAAGCTTGAGCCCTAAAGCTTTAATATAAGAACTTCGGGTGCTTTACTCCGACTTCAACTATAAGGGAATGTGCTGGCGTCTTAGAGGCTACTTCAGAACGAGGGTCACCTATAGTCACCGTGAAATAACTCCGTGAAAGTCAAGGTGTTGGCGTCGAGGATGCACCATGGCTGCCACCTCGCGCGAACGTCACCGTTACGTCGAAATTAGGTTACTGCGCTGCTGTGGAAGGCCGTAGGCAAGACGCCGTGTTTTTGACCGCGTGAGTTCGATTTCATGGCACCAGGAATTAGTTCTTGCTACATTTGAGACAATTTTCAGACAAATTAGGGTGGCTCACTACGAAATCACTTGTAGCACAACAATTCGCAAAATCAGTAGGAGAACCTATAGCCTTACGATTATGTGACGGATGCGCCAAACAATTAACCAGAAGCTCGATATTCTGGCACCACTCAATGAACCAACTGACGTTATAGAAGCTTCAGCGCAGTTTATGTCTAACCAGCTTAGGGACGATTTACGCTCGAGCCGCCCATCGCCGCAAGCCGCACCGCACGCGTGCGGTCGCGCGAAAGATTGCACGTATCAAAACTTGTGCACAAATTTCGGTTTACAATGTGTAAGGTATACGCTGTGCACAGAGTGTAAATGGCAATTTCTGCACAAGTGCTGGATACGTGCAATTTTTCGTTCGACCGCAAGCGTGCGGTACGACTTGCGGCGATGGGCGGCTCGAGCGTAAATCGGCCCTTAGTGATCCCCCCCTCCCCCCCCCCCTAATCAGGAGGACAGAAAATAAGGTTAAAATCAAACATCATAGGGGAAAAAGATAACTGCATGCGATAGCATACTTAGATGCTGACGCGTCGACAGCTACGTGCGCTAGCAATTGCACACCCTTATCAAAGAAACGTTTCTATACCTCGCGTATCTCGCAATTTCTGGCACACTGTGACGCGCTGGCGTATATACGCTCAAAACACGTGGAACTTTGTCTGTTCGATGCCTCCAAGGTGGGTGGCGTGCGCCTATAATGCTCTATAGAGATACGCGACCCACGGAGGATGGAGTCTCTATCTTCCAGCACAGCAGCCCAGTGCTCTCAAACCATTCAGCCACACGCGCACGCATGCTTCTCTGGTGCCAAAGTCGCTCTTTGAAACTTCTGGCGCGTGCGTCGCGTGCCAGTGTCCCACGTTCGTGCCTCGTGACAGCTGTAGCGCTTTGAAAAGCTGTGTTACACTGCCCTGCCTTTTGGATTGGCCCATATTAAGGCGCTGCGTTAGACTACACTTCCTTCGGGATGGGCCCATATCTTCTTCTAGATACCTTCAAAGTGGGTGCAGTTTGTCTATAACGCTATCGCATTAAAAAAAAAGAAGAGCGTCTAGAAACAGAGACCCCGCAGGGGCGTCTGCGTAAGCAGGCGTTTGGTGTGTTGCGACACCACGTACCCGAGCACACGAGGGTTGGACCCTCCCGTGTGTAGCCGTGCGCGGCTTAGCCGTGTCTGGGGAAAAGGGGATCCTGGGGGTTGAGCCGATGCTGGGTGTTTGGACCTTTAAGGCCCCCCGGCGGAGGCAACACACCTCTTCGGCCTCGGCTTCACATAGACGGCACCCCCGGACTGACCCACCCGGGGGAAATCGGCAGTCGCCTTTCCCTATCTCTCTCTTCACACATCTTCGTCTTTCCCTCTCCCTTTTAGTCTTTCCTGTCTTCTTTTTTTTCTGATAACTTCCAACATTCCTGGCGGCGAGGGTTAACCTGGTGTGGTATGACCTACCTTGGTTATAACATATGTGGTTATAGCGACGATGTACAGTTGGCATGGTAGGGCTTGTTTCATCACATACCTTGCCTTGTCCCCTTGTTGGGCTCGGTGGTGGGTGACTGGCATTGTTGCTGAATATTCAACATATTTCATGGGAACTTCCAACCCTTTTTCAACCGATCGTCCCTCTAAGAGGGGGCGCACCGATGCTACATTTCAGTTTTCTCTAAAACCCACTCAGACATTCCCGAAATTTCACGTTGTACACAGTGACAAACCTGACAAGAAGGCAAGAACGATTTCACCATTCATTGTGGCGAAGTATGTCACAGAGACCATTGGAGGCGGCTATAAAATCACCAAGCTGGCCAGTGGGGACCTATTACTTGAACTGAAAGACAAAGCACAACATGACAAGCTAACAAACCTTGTACAACTTGGAGACATCCCCGTCAGTGTAACAGCACACCGAACCATGAATACGGCCAAAGGCGTAATTTCTGACATTGACTTGATGGATTTGACCGAAGAGGAACTCCTGGAAGGATGGAAGGATGAAAATGTAATAAACGTACAAAGAATAAAGATCAGACGGGACAATAAGGAGCTGCCAACTAAACACCTGATAGTTACCTTTGGCTCTAGCACGTTACCAGAGACCATAGAAACTGGATATATAAAAATTAGAGTACAACCCTACATCCCCAACCCGCGACGCTGTTTTAAATGCCAGAGGTTTGGCCACGCTTCCCAGAGCTGCCGAGGGCGGCTAACATGTGCAAAATGCGGCATCAATGATCACTCTGCAGATGACTGTAAGGCTGAGCCCCGTTGTAGCAATTGCAACGGTGGCCACCCCGCATATTCTCGATCATGCGCTGTCTGGAAAAAAGAAAAAGAAATAATTACGATAAAGGTAAAAGAAAACATAACTTTCAGAGAAGCACGACAACGCATCTCACCAACATTTGCACAGAGCACATCTTTCGCCGAAGTGGTACGTCGGGGGGCAGTACCACAACGGCACTTGGCGGACGCCAGCGCCACGCATAGCGAGCGTGCGGCAACGCCACCCGCCCCCACGGTGGGAGCAGCGAAGGCTGCCCTACCTCTCCCGAATTTGTCCACAGTGGAGGCCTCTGCTGGTGCTGGCACCAGTCAGCCCAGCTCCGAGGTCAAGACAATCCCACCAACCACCAGCACGGTGGGCTCCAAGGCCTTGTCTTTAGAGACAAGGCCTTCGCGTAAAACACACCGCTCGCAAGAGCGCGTGTCCAGTGCCTCTCAAGAGGCCATGGACACAACACCCAGTCAGAAGGCGCAGTTGACGCCTAAGGAGCGGCGCGACATTGTCGACCGCTCCAGGAAAGACAAAACTCCAATTACAGGGCCTCAAAAGGGCGCTGTAAGCTAAATCAAGTCCTCTTTGACACATAGCACAACATTTATTTTAATATGGATACACTGATTATTCAGTGGAATATCAGAGGCATGCTTTGCAACCTCGATGATATCCAAGAAATCCTTAAAGAACTAACTCCAAAAGTGCTGTGTGTCCAAGAGACTCACTTGAAATCCAATCATAAAAACTTCCTACGTCAGTATGTTATTTTTCGGAAGGATCGCGATGATGCCCTCGCATCATCCGGCGGCGTAGCCATCATAGCTGACAAATCTATAGCCTGTCAACACCTACGGCTACTAACACCCCTTGAGGCAGTGGCCGTTCGTGCTGTACTTTTAAATAAACTGATAACCATTTGCTCTTTATACATACCACCGCATTTTCAGCTTCACAAACAAGAATTTCAAACATTAATAGATCAGTTACCCGAACCATATCTTGTGCTTGGAGATTTAAATGCACACAGCAACCTATGGGGCGACTCGCGCTGCGACGCGAGAGGTCGCCTGATTGAACAATTCCTTTTTTCTTCAGGTGCATGTCTTTTGAATGGGAAGGAGCCCACGTACTACAATCTGGCAAACAAAACATACTCCTCAATAGATCTTAGCATTGCATCTCCAACTCTTCTACCTTAGTTTAAATGGAAAGTTATTAAAAACCCTTATGGGAGTGACCATTTCCCTGTAGCTCTATGCACACCAAGGTCTGATGAACGTCCCCCAGAATTACCTCGCTGGAAAACTGACTCAGCTGACTGGGAAAAGTTCAAAAAACTTGCTTCTCTATCCTGGGAAGACATGAGTGCTTTAAGCATAGATGCTGCGGTTAAATATTTTACAGTTTTTCTCCTGGACACCTCCACCAAGTGTATCGCTGTAACAAGTGCATTGTCCACAAAACGCCGCCTTCCGTGGTGGAATGACGAGTGTCGAAAAGCGCGTAAAAAGCAGAACAAGGCATGGGGTTTACTTCGGGACTCTCCGACTGCAGAAAATTTAGTCAATTTCAAGCAGGTCAAATCCCAGGGTCGAAGAACGCGGCGACAAGCTAGAAGAGAGAGTTGGAGAAAGTATATATCGGGCATTAACTCTTACACTGACGAAACAAAGGTTTGGAATAGAGTGAATAGAATAAAGGGCCGACAGTCTTACTCTCTGCCTTAAGTGAATACTCAAGGCGACAGCATGGAAGATCAGGCGAACTTTCTTGGCGCACATTTCGAACATATATCCAGCTCGTCGCACTACTCTGAAACATTCCAAAGATACAAAAGGCAAATAGAAGGACAACCATTAGAACGGAAAAGTACAAAATGCGAGGCATACAATAGACCTTTTTGCATGGCAGAGCTTCAGGCAGCCCTAAACAGCTGCAACAAATCTGCCCCAGGTTCTGACCGCATCCTATATGAAATGCTAAAACACCTGCCGTCTGAATCACAAAAAACCCTTCTTTGTCTCTACAATTCTATATGGCCTTCCGGCCACATTCCCTCTGCCTGGAAAGAGGCCATCATAATTCCTATTTTGAAACAGGGTAAGGACCCTTCTTTGCCAAATAGTTATAGGCCTATTGCATTGACGAGTTGCTTATGCAAAGTTTTTGAAAAGATGGTAAACAGTCACCTGGTTCACTACCTAGAAATAAACAAGAAATTAGACCCATATCAATGTGGTTTCAGAGAAGGCAGATCGACGACAGATCAGCTTGTTCGCATGGAAATGTATATCAGGGATGCCTTTATCCACAAACAGCTTGTATTATCAGTATTTCTCGACATGGAGAACGCTTATGATACTACGTGGCGCTTCGGGATCCTTCGGGATCTTTATACAATGGGCATTCGCGGCAACTTGCTGAGAATAGTTGAAAGTTATCTCTCTGACAGGACATTTCGTGTTAGAGTTGGCAACGTGCAATCTCGACCATTCATACAGGAGACAGGTGTACCGCAGGGTGGAGTACTGAGCTGCACGTTATTTATTGTTAAAATGAATTCCCTCCACACCGTATTACCTCGCACACTCTTCTATTCCGTCTATGTGGACGATGTACAGATAGGGTTCAGGTCATGCAATCTTAGCATTTGCGAGCGGCAGCTACAACTTGGCTTGAATAGATTCTCAAGGTGGGCGGACGAGAATGGTTTCAAATTGAACCCGCAAAAGAGCACATGTGTCCTGTTTTCAAACAAGAGAGGTGTACTACCACAACCCGATATTAACCTTAATGGAAAAAGACTAACTTTCAGCCCTGAACACAAATTCTTAGGTGTTATCCTGGACACAAAACTTAACTTCATCCCCCACCTAAAATATCTTAAAGAAAAGTGCCTCAAGACCATGAACCTCCTCAAGCTGCTCTCTCGAACAACCTGAGGCAGTGACAGGAAGTGTCTGCTTACCCTGTATAAGAGTCTCGTACAATCACGCCTCGACTACGGAGCCGTGGTGTACTATTCGGCAACTGAGAGTGCGCTAAAGATTCTCGACCCAATCCACAACCTCGGTATACGACTGGCAACAGGCGCCTTTAGAACTAGCCCTGTTGAAAGTCTGTACGTTGAAGCCAACGAATGGTCCTTACACCAACGCAGAACATTCCTAAGTTTTGCATACTACACCAAGGTAAAATCAGACACCGAGCATCCATGTCATTCCATAGTTAGCGACCTGTCCGCTTCCAGACTTTACACTAACCGCCCACGTATTAGAACTCCTTTGAGCCTACGCTTGGAAGCAATGGCAGAAGAAACAGACATCCATATCCCGGAAAATATCCTTATGCCTCCCACTCGCCTTCCACCTCCTTGGGAATGGCAGACCATGCAATGCGATATCTCTTTTGTCGAAATAACAAAACATGCACCAGAGGCACACATACAGTCACACTTCCTCGAACTCCAAGCGAAGTACTGCTGTGCGGAATATTATACAGATGCTTCCAGATCATCTGCTGGTGTCGCGTATGCAGCTCTTGGGCCATGTTTTTCCACCTCGGATTCTCTAAATCCCAACACAAGTATTTTCACGGCTGAGGCGTACGCGATACTCTCTGCTGTAAAACATATCAGACAAACAAATCTCAATAAGGCCATCATTTTCACAGACTCATTAAGCGTAATAAGGGCCTTAATGAGTTTTCGAAAACATAAAAACCCTATTTTTAATAATCTATACACAGAACTATGCTTAGGCTTAACATACAACCAAAACATAGTCATATGTTGGGTGCCTGGCCATAGGGGTATAAAAGGTAATGTAGCTGCTGACGAAAGTGCAACGTCAGTCGTCTTTAATGAAACGGATGTGAATAAACCCATAGCAGCTACAGAACTTAAGCCATTCTTACGCCACAAACTGAGGAAGCACTGGCAGGACCAATGGGATAATGCAGTAGAGAATAAGCTACACGTTATCAAACCAAAATTAGGCAACTGGATATCTGAAAGAACAGCAAGACATAAGGAAGTGCTTCTTTGTAGGTTAAGAATAGGACATACTTATGCCACTCACTCCTACCTTTTGACGGGAAGCGAACCTCCGACATGTACCAAATGTGGCAAGAGGCTTACAGTTATCCATGTTCTTATACAATGCACAGAAATAGAGGCAGAAAGAAAAAAGCACTTTCCCTCTGCTTATCTCCAACACACACCGTTACACCCAGCATTCTTTCTCAGCAATGAACCCCTTTTTACTTTTCAATCAGTATTAAACTTTCTAACTGAAACGGACACCTTACAAGTGATTTGGCCAGGCTACTTGTAGCACAGCCTCCACCTGGAGGTCGTAGCTGCAACGAAACCATTATTTAGAGCACGTGTCTCCCAGCCCTTGCTTTCAAGGCCTTGCTGAGGCACTAGTGCTACAGATTCTACATATTTTACTGATCATCCCTATCTCGTGGAACATCTATTGTCATCAGAGAAACGATCAATCACTGTCATTTTTAATATGTAGATATTCTTATTTTATGCACTTTAGAGCGAATAAATTTTAGGTCCTTTTACATCTTCATTGCACCACATGCATGTTTTGCACATTTTAGTGAATATTTTAGGCCACTATACAGCCGTGTTTTATTACTCCTCGCCATTAACACTCACATATCATTGAGAAGCACTGATCATCGACTTGGCGCTCTTTGGCCACATCTGGCCCTTGCGCCAATAAACTCTACTAATCAATCAATCATAGAAACAGAGAGCACGAACTTGGATTTTTTGCAGAACACCACCACAGCCCAATTATTTAAATATTCTGCCTGAATCGAAAGTGACATAGACTAGAATCAACTATCGCATCTGTATGATATGGTATGACGGCTGTGCACAGATCGTCATCACGACGTGCTAAGGCCGCAGGCTTCATTTGTCGTTTGCCAAAATAGAGCGCCAGATACCTGTAGTTGTGAGCAGCGAAAAAAAAATGAGTAGCTCAGAGAGGGAAGCGCGTATTCTGAAATCCTAACAACGCAATGTCAGGAACTACAAAAAGGTGCTTAAGAAGGATGCAAGTACGTATGACACGCCAATGGAATTTTTCTGACCCTACAGACTGATGCTCCGCAGAAAGTGGCTGTGCCATAGCCTCGGGAGCTCGATAAACCTTCCTGAGCTGTTGATATTTTCCTCCACGAACGTTAGGATGGAACGCACATCGTGTGCGTATTTCTTAATCGATTCTCAGACTACCTTGGTACTCACTTCTTTAAGTCACTAAATTGCCTTTATCTTAACTCCTAGTCGATCAGAAACAAAGACACCAATATATCTAGTCGCATTTCTGAATAACATAAATACGACAGTCAGTCACTAGGATCACCAAAGCATAGTCCACAGATGAGTTGGATGTCTTGCGTGTGCAGCATTACTGAATGCTTTACGTGAGTCGTTAAAGCTGCTGCAGTGGCGGCGTTTGCGTGCTGCTTCGTGATTAACTGCAGCCTGACTTCTTATCCCAGGTCGCTGTTTCTACTGGTTTCTACGGTTTACTATGAAATGCTATCGGCATGCGCAACCGTTACTGTTCTTTTTTGTAGCGTGTCACCGACTGCCACGTGGCTGCACTGAAAATGTTCTTGCGTTTTCTCTAATCACTGCTTCCTTTTGTTTATCGAAAGAAACCTGAACATTGTATGTTGTGGTAATTTTTATATTAGCAGGCTAGACACGGCTGTCCATAATAAAATTTGTTCAGATTACTAGTCGAACATAAATGGTTTTTCAAATGTTGCGGGTTTGGCAACGTGTTCAACAAATTAATGGTCTTCACTTATATATTTATTTATTACCACTTCGGAGAGCAGCATAATGAACTCAGGAGTACGCGTTTTTTGATATTACAGTGGCCAACTTTCTATATGGGGTCTCCGGGAGAGGGTGATTCGAATTGTCCGACAGCGGGTGGGCAAGTGAAGCCCGGCGCCAAAGTTTTGACAGGGGGAATCGTACTCGGGGCGTGCTTTCGCTGTGACGACGACGAGTCCTCTTGTCGGCGCATCAGCGCCGATGTGAGACTTCCTTTGTTATCTCACTGTTTATACAAACGTCTAAGTAGACAAGTAAGCCGAACCATAAGTAAAGGATATCCCAGCAGCCACGCAAGTTATCTTATATATGTGGAAATGATGCGGTGATGCAACCCTTATTAGAATGTCTTGTACGTAACGTCATTTACGTTCCAAGACCCATGTTCGCAACACTGCTCCATTGCAAAAAGGCGATTGTTCTGCTACTCCCGGCTCAACAGGAAAACTTCCCCAGACAATTAAGCCATGGAAAACTGGTCAGATCTTTGTTACCCCCTCCAAAAGTTGGATATAAGTACAACTTTTCTACAACGGTGAATAGTAATTCTTAATCACTTGACAGTCCTCCTTTCCTATAAATTGTTAATTGGTCCGGAGCTTGTCCATAGTCGTTCTCAGCAGCTGTTCATTGGACTTGAGTTTAGCCGTAGTCTTCCCTACCGCAGTAACGCACCACTTATTAGTGCGAAAGCATTATATGCCCCAGACACCCGCCGTGGTGGCTTAGCGGCTTTAGTGTTGCACTGCTAAGCACGGAGGTCGCGGGATCGAATTCTGGCCGCGGCGGCCGCATTTCCATGAGGGCGAAATGTAAAAACGCCCGTGTCCCGTGCAATGGAGGCACCTTAAAAATCCCCAGGTGGTCAAAATTAATTTCGAGTACCCCACTACGGCGTGCCTCATAATCAATCGTGGTTTTGGCACGTACAACACAGTATTCATTCATATGCCTCATTACGCGAAAATCCGATGTCGTAGTCGGCGGCATGACCGAATACCCGGTCCGCCCGGAGTAAAAGGCCCTCGCTACCCTCCCCCGGAGCCTTGCGCGCGACGCAAGACGGCGAGCTTCGTTACCGCTTTACTCGCTTGTGTGCGCGAGGTTGAGCCGCAATCTCCGTATCACCCTCGCACGCTTTCCCTCGCACATACAGCACACGGCGCGCGGCGACGATTTGATCGCCCTTAGACTTTATACGGAACCTCACGGCGACGGCAGAAGTGCGCCTGGAGTGTCCATGTAATTGCCATCGAAATAAAAAGCATTAATGTCCAATTGAACGGCGATGAGCGGTCCTTCGAGTTTGAACTCTTCGCGGGCAAGCGAGCGCGTTCAAACGCTTGGCGCGTTTTGATTTGGCCTTACCGAGGCGCAGATAGAACGCAGGCGCAAGAGCTTGCGCGGACAAGGAACGCGCGAAAAAAAAAAAAAACATCGCACCAAAGGGATTATTATGCTTTCGCATACAAACACGTAAGCAGACTTACGTGTCCATGCCATTTTTTTTTTTTTGTTCCTGTAAGTCACCGTACTCTCTCTCGCCTTCGGCCATCCCCGCAGGCACGGAGCGGCGTGAGAAGCACCACTGCGATGCCGGCATCGTCGTCCGTTCTCACAACAAGCGGCCGCACACAGAGACTTCGCCCCCGCTCCTGGGATCACTCGCCAGTATAAATAGTCAACGCCAACAGAGAGCGAATGTGAGTATTCGGCCCTTGGGGATCGCTTTAACGTAAACGGCGTCTCTTGGAGGCGACGACACCCGCACAAGCAGCCCTTGCAGACCCCCGGGTGGCGAACGCCTTTCCCACGACCAGGCCGCTCCTGAAGACGAGACGCCAAGCAGATGGAATGCGCAGGAACGGTGCGCTGCGAATTGTTTGGCTGTTGTGCAAGCTGAGCCGCCGACTCTTGTAGCAGCACCGCCGTTGACTCTCCCGTTTCGCCAGTAGTACTACGTAGGCCTCCACCGTCGTACGCCCGCTCGTTCTCCCTTCCGCCGAACACTCTGCGCCAGCTCGGTCGACGTTTGCAACAGCGCGGTCGTAAACAGCCCGTTGTCTGTACGCTGCGTTGGACGTGACAACGCCGTGTTACGGTAAACGGTTACCTGCTCGGGTCCCGCTGAGAGAAACGTTAGAAGCCGTAGTCACGTTATCCCACCTATAACGTCACGCCGACGAGCAGCGCCGGTTTATTTAGTGGTGGAGCTCGACACCAATAACCAACGGACTGGCTGCTTGCCTCACACGTCTCCCCTCCCCCTGCCATGGTCTCGGTATCAGGGCCCGTACTCACAACAACGTTATTACATAAAAACTGTTCATAAGAGCAGATGTCAGACATTGCCTATACTGGACATACAAAGACGACCGCACAATGGCGAACAGTAGTTACGAACGAAAAGCTTTGAGAATTCGACCCGAAATACCTTACTTGCTTATGCTCTGCATATGTTATGCTTATGCTTATGCTCTGCTTACATGCTTACTCTGCTTATGTTGTATTGAGATAAAGCAAACATTTTGTGCAGTTAAGCCAACACCTAAAACGATGCCAATTTCACGTCATTTGTTCAGTCGTTACGTATTTCGTACTGAAAACAGCCCAGAAGACGCTGTCTTTAGTATGGTACCTGAGCAACTAGCCTAAGTCGACAAGTTAGTGGTCTTATGTGATGTGCATACAGGAAAATGCGCATAACAAAAAGAAAAAGGAACAGAGGGCCGGGTGGGAAGTTTCATGTGGGCGTTTTCGGTAAGACAAAATTTTGGAACTGACATCAGATCCCAGAACTTTCCCTTCTGGCGACGTTTTGTACCAAGGAAACATGATGAGTATATCTGCGGGAGAGACGGTCACGAAATTTGACTGAAGAACTTATTAATAACGATCGTCGTATAGTACTCGCATCAATTTTTACCTTTTCAACGACATTTCAAATTTTATTATTATTATTTTATGGGGTTTTACGTGCCAAAACGACTTCCTGATTATGAGGCACGCCGTAGTGGAGGGCTCCGGAAATTTCGACCACCTGGGGTTCTTTAGCGTGCACCTAAATCTAAGTACACGGGTGTTTTCGCATTTCGCCCCCATCGAAATGCGGCCGCCGTGGCCGGGATTCGGTCCCGCGACCTCGTGCTCAGCAGCCCAACACCATAGCCACTGAGCAACCACGGCGGGTGAAATTTCAGATGGGTGCCGCACTTTTCATATTACTGGTTTGAGCCATGATTTACACAACTGTGTACGCGAGTATCTGAAAACTACATCACAACAAAAAAATGAGCTTGAATGAACTCGGAGTTACATACGTAGTTTCCTGACGCACTACTTAATATGAGGAATTTTCGTATTGTTACTGTAGTGACTGTAGAATGTACGGTCCAAACTCTGGCTTTATTTACAGGGTTATTTTCCATGGCTTTCTTCAGAATGATTCTTTTTTTCGTTTTCATTAGATCCTATAGCTGCCATTACGACACTACGAGTTCTTGAACAGCTGTGTTAAACCAGTTAAAGTTAACGATTAATGTACGTATTAAGTTCCTCTAACTTTGTTGATAGAATACAAATAATCGATCGTAAGCCACTTATAAGGCAGCTACTGGGCAGCTTGTTTTTGAGTATCACTGCACTATGCCTAGCTATCTCGCATCGTTTCATAACTTTTCATGCTTTGTTGCAGCGCACTTCTTAGTGTGATGTCTGAATGATTTTAGCGAATCTTTTCGGCAATAACAATATTTGGCACGAACAGAGCTTCACTTCTTCAGCTATTCCCAGCATCGTCTAGCCTAATTCTGCGAGCTACTTATAATGCATTAGGAGAGAGTAAATATAAAGTTGAAGTGGTAGCACTTTCAATGACGGTCCTGGTTAGTTTACTTCATCTAGGGTTCCTTTTAAATTGTTAGATCGTTCTTCTTAAATCCAGCTCATGTACAGCCTGGTGGATTCACTTCATTACATAGCACATAGCACGTCAATAAGGTTGTTGTCGAATTCGCGTTAAACATTTCGGTGTTTAGTTGATCAGCTGAAACACTTAGGCGGGGGGGGGGGGGGGCTAACTTGGCAGCATTTTCCGGTCACATAACAGTCGTTTTCTCCAGCCTTCTGTAATCACGTGGGTTCAGCTGTGCCCAAGTGACGGGAAATACGGAATAAATGCACGCTGGATCACTTTGATTCGAGCGAAACAGGGCGAAACACGTTTATCGAAATACACTGACCTGCATGCATGTTGATCGCTTTAGTAAACCATTTCTAGAAGGTATACGCAAATGGCAAAATATTCCACCCCTTTCTAGTATTTTTATTTGTATTTTGTTTAATTTCTATAGACATAACGAGAGATTCAGCAGACGTACCGCACAAAATACGTTCGGTTTCACAGGGAGTTTCTGCAAAACGTTCCTTGGGATTTGAACCTGTTACCATTCGCTGCCGCAGCTGCACACGCTTTCAGGGAGGAGAGTGGGAGTGCTCGGCGGGGGTCCATCTCCGTTCCAGCGAAGGGAATCTTTGACCGAGCAGCACTCTTCGATCGCCCCAGCTGCGCGTACGTATACTATAAAGGGGCGCAACAGTGGCACTCAGTTTAAGATGATATATGCGTTGCTAGTCGAACATCACTCTTCGGCGTACTCAGAACGGCAACCGCGTGTTGTTTATGCACCACCCAGGCACGCATCGGCGAGTGGGTGCGAAACAAAGGGACCCGAAAATAGGTACGTGTGCCGAGCCAAACATAGAAGGAGCTGTTGAAATACTGAGAGGCTGCGCTGCTGTGATGACCCAGCAACGAGGAGCTGCTGATAAGTATTGAACCTTACCTAGAAAAAAAAAAATTGCTAGGAAGCTTCAACTGCCACACTATTTTACATATTCCACCAGGAAGCCAATGCACTTGCGACATTTGTCCTGTGGCTTTTTTAGCATTTTGATATTTCCGTGTTTCGCGGGTTTTCTTTTAAACTTGAAAAAAAAAGCTTTTATGCACCTCGTATTGAGAAACAAAAAGCTGGAACTGGTTCTGTCGAACCTTGGAACTACGTCTGCTCAAAATGCACTGAAAGTACTGGACGCCTTAAGCCCAGTGCTTGAGTCCCTCGTATAGAGACATGGCCAGCCATCGCCCATCGTTTCGAGAGGAAGTCAAGGCAGCGTCAATCATACAGTGGAACGCAAGAGGACTAAAATCACGCCTTTCGGACTTTCGTCAGTATATATATACTAATTTGTTCCCAATCATTGTCATATGTGAGCCTAATGTGTCAAAACCAGTCAGATTATCGGGATACGAAGCTGTTCTATCCGCAACAACTAATGCATGCAGCAAAGTCGTCGTTTTTATTCGTCGAGAACTGACCTATGTTCGCCAGCCGATTCCGCCTCATGATAAAAATCAATACGTTTGCCTCACCATTAAAAAGGGCAAACTCATGTTTACACTTGTAGGCGTTTATATATCGCCTTCAAGTATCTTTGATCCCAAACGATTAACGAACATCTTGTCTGTGTGCCCTGCCCCATATATAATAATCGGAGATTTTAATGCGCACCATATAGCATGGGGAAGCGCAAAAACAAATGCAAGAGGGCAAAGACTTGCAAACTTCGTCTGTAACCACGGCCTTTCACTTCTGAATGACGGCAGCCCAACGTTTATACGAGGCGTGAATTATGGTAGCTGTCTTGACCTAGCTTTCGTCTCCAGCACTTTCACAAGATATGTTAAATGGTTTTCGGATATCGAGACACACGGGAGTGATCATATTCCCACATACCTTGTCATCAAAGGAATGTCCAGTCCCACCCCACGGAACACCATTCGATTAATTGATTGGACCACTTTTACTTCCACCATGGAGGATGCTTGTCGAGAGGGCTTGTCCTCTGGATTAGAGGAAGCAATCAAGTCTGCAATGCTACACGCCACGCGCACGGTCACGGTTTCGTCGAAGCACACGGAATTGGATATAGAGTTGGAGCGACTTCGTGCGCTCCGTCGTCGTGCGGAGCGGCGTTACCGGCGTACAAAATCCATCGAAGGCCTTAGGACAGCCAGACGACTACAAAAAAAAACTTCAACGTCGCATGGATAGATTGGCATCTCGACGTTGGGCAAGATTTTGCCAGTCACTAGACCCCCGAAAGCCACTTTCCCACATCTGGAGAACCATATGTGGTCTACGTTCCTTCCCTGAACAACGCTTCCCATTCAAGGCGCTGGCGCTCTTCCAGGGGCGGCCAGAGGCTGATGTTGCAGAAGACTTTTGTGCAAGGATCGCTGGCCAAGCAACCGGTCCAGGCTTTCCAGCCCCGAGTAGCATCCCTGTTTCACGTGACGGCCGCATGGATCTTCCATTCATAATGGAGGAACTAGAAGCGGCTCTTGCTCTATGCAGGCGTTCTTCATCCGCGGGACCAGATGGAATATCCTACCGCGCCTTGAACAACCTGAGTGATGGCGCACGGAGAGAACTGTTACGTCTCTACAACTTATCTTGGCAGGATGGCATGGTTCCCGAAGAATGGAAGATAAGCCGCTTGGTCCCTCTCCTGAAGCAAGGCAAGTCCCCACTTGAAACCACCTCATACCGCCCAATAGCGCTGGCCAGCTGTGTGGGAAAGATAATGGAAAAGATGATCCTTGCCCGCTTGGAGTGGTACCTGGAGCACTACAACATGTTACCGAATTGCATGGCTGGTTTTCGTCGAGATCGCTCTTCCATAGACAGTGCTGTTGATCTCGCTACGTACGTCCAGCTTCAAAAGTCACGCAAAAGATTATCTGCAGCTCTGTTCTTGGATGTCAAGGGGGCATACGATAACGTATCTCACGAGGCTATCCTCGATGCTCTTGAGATGGTTGGCCTAGGTGGTCGAGTTTTCCAATGGATCTCTCATTACCTTTTTATGAGATCGTTCTTTGTCTGTACCGGTGATGGTAAAACCGCACTACACTACACGTACCGAGGTGTACCTCAAGGCGGTGTACTAAGCCCTACCCTATTCAACCTCACACTCATTGGTCTCGTTGATCATCTGCCAGCAGCGATCAAGATATCAATGTACGCCGACGACATATGTATATGGACCTCAGGTGTGACACGTCCTCAGATACGTGGAAGACTTCAAAAAGCTGCTACTCTAACAGCTCTATACCTCCGCAACCAAGGTCTTGAAATCTCGTCAGACAAATGTGCACTGATGGCGTTCACTCGCAAACCAATGACACCCTACACCATATCAATAAATGGCCAGATAATTTCTTATGAGAAGACTCACAAATTTCTTGGCATAATCATTGATAGAGATCTCTCATGGAGCCCGCACGTTACCTACTTGAAAAAGCGTCTGACAGCAATCTCCCAACTTTTCAAGTTTCTGGGAGGAAAGACTTGGGGAATGTCAGTGCATGCAATGTTGGAATTGTACAGGGCTCTTTTTCTGGGCTTCTTGAGATACAGTTTGCCCGTACTGACCAACACCTGCCAGACAAATCTTCGTGCTCTACAGGCTATTCAAGCTCGGGCTCTCAGGGTTTGTCTTGGTTTGCCAAAATGCACATCGACAGCAGCGACTATTGCGATTGCTCAGGACCAACCTATACAAACACACATTGCGGTAGAAGTGTTGAGAGTGCACATTAGGCACGTTGCCCGTGCCTGTTCCCACCATCTGGCAACACTACCATCAGAAAGGCCGCAGGCAGCTTTTTGTACTACGATTTCGGAGTATTACACCTGCCTCCCATCAGGCTACACCCCCGCAACTAAGCCATCGATTCCTCCATGGTGTTTGGCTCGACCCGCAGTGCACCTCACCGTACCAGGAATCAGGAAAAAATCTGAGCTGTCATCACCAGCTCTTAAACAACTAACTCTGCTTCTTTTGCACGAGAGGTACGCCGAACACGTACATATTTATACTGATGGATCGGCAACTCTCCAGTGTTCCTCTGGAGCCGTGGTCTTCCCAGCGAAAGCCACCACCATCAGTTTCAAGACATGTCACCCAACGACACCGATGGCCGCGGAACTTGCAGCCCTTCGCGCTGCACTTCGTCTCGTCAACCAAGAACAACCTCGAAGGTGGTCAATATTCAGTGACTCCAAGGCTGCACTGCAATCTTTGCTATCGGCCCTGCGGCGCGGACCACACGAACAACTGGTATTTGAGATTAGAGAACTCATTCATACCTTAACTGAGAAAGGACACCACGTGACATTTCAGTGGCTTCCAAGTCACTGCGGAGTCATAGGGAACGAACACGCTGATAACGCTGCTCGGTCAGCTCTTCAAGGGGACGAAGAGGAGCCGATACCGTTATCAAGGACAGATGCCGCTCGAAAACTTCGAATGATCAGCCGTCACATCACGTTATCCTTGTGGAACGCTGGAAGTTTTCACAACTACCGACTCCACCATCTTGACTCCTCCCTACGCCTTTGTATTCCAGCTGGGCTCTGTCGTCGCGAAGCTACCCTGCTTTGTCGACTATTGCTAGGGGTGGCTTTCACCAAGTCTTTCGCTTACCGAATTGGATGGGCCGACGACGCCTCGTGTGAGGACTGTGGTAACGAGGAGACTTTTCAACACCTTCTTTGTGACTGTCCTCGATATACTTTACAGAGACAATCACTTGCAACCGCGATAGCGCGCTTTGACCAAAGACCTCTCACAGAGGAACTCATTTTCAGATACCGCCATCATAAGCCATCGCAGCAGAGGGCGACGAGGGCAGTGTTGCGGTTCTTGAGGGCGACAGAACTGGACAGGCGACTGTAGCCTGGACAGATGTTGATAGTGCACCAAGTGTCAGTGTGCTGTGCGATGACAGTGTTCGGTGACAGTGACCGATTGTGATTGTGTGTCTATGCTCCTTCCTTTCCTTTCCTTATCTCTACTTTGTTTCCACTTTACCTCCCCCTCCCCTCTCTCCCCAGCGTAGGGTAGCCAACCGGATTTTTTTTCTCTGGTTAACCTCCCTGCCTTTCCCCTTTCCTCTCTCTCTCTCTCTCTCTCTCTCTCTCTGGAACTGGAATTTTCAGGGTGGTCTACAATTTTCTAATTGACACTATATTGCTCCGAACATAATATTTGCGAAGGTGTTTCATTAAAAATAATTATGTAATTGGACGAAATAAATGAAATTGTCGGACTTGCTCCATGCGACAGCAAATAATATTACCTTGGTTCTGTCCAGCTACGTGGCATATGCATATTTTTTTGAAATTTCGGCGCAGATTACTTGGGACACATGGCATATTACATTAATATTCATAGCTAAGAAAAACGTTAAGCATACAAACAAAGTCATCTTAATTCTGATAAAAGTAGAGAATTAAAACGTGATTAAACATACAGGTGGGTCCCGATAAACACGGAATAAGCTCTCTTTTTTTTTTCTTTTTTGCTCGGGCAACAGTACGACAACAATACCCTCTCGAAATTCGCCTCTATCTATAGCAACGACATCTCGCGACGAACTATGTAGCGGGGTTTTTTTCGCTCAAACATGAAGCGAAGACACGATGAGCAGGCATATACTGAGTGCATGTTCTTCGCACCGGGCCAATGCTTGAGAGAATTCAGAGTTGGTTCGCCTGAGAGAATTGGGACAAAATGCTTTCAATATTTGCATTAATTAGAGCAATATAAGTTAGTTTTGTAGAGTTAACTAACTTAGGTTCATATTTGTAGCGTCGAAACTATTTTATTCAACATTCTGTAGTAGTGTGACGTTCAGTGACCGGCCCTACTGTGTGTGATCTGTACTGTGTTCTACTTTATTCTTTAGACTTGCCCTGTTGTTCTTCCTTTCCTCTTTTCTCCCCTCCTTCCTATCTTCTATTTCTGTGTTGCTGTCACCTCCCTTCTGAAGAATAGGCAGGCTTTGTGCCCCTTCCGGTAACAGTTGCCAGCCTGCTACTCGCTTTCCCTTTCCTGTTAATTGTATATATGTGTTCAAAACAAATACTAAGAATAATAAGAGTCCAAGATATACTGGAAAATTTTACAGATAGCATACCCACAGTTACCAAGTACAATCGGCCTTATATATATAAACAAGAGAAGAAGGGAAACCGAGGGACTTGATTTTGTTAATCATTACCTTATAAAGCCAACAGACAATGAAGTCAACGAAAGCATCGGGGAAACTAGCTATGGTTGAAATTGGAGTCAGGAAAATAATGAAGTAAAGGAAATGAAAGCGGACGAAAAGATAGCTTGTCGCCGGTGGGAGCCAAACCCACAACCTCCGCATGGTGTACCGCTGAAAGCCTAGAAACAGTATTCTATATAACTGCAGTATAGCGATCACATACATGCTCAAGATGGGCCAGCACGTGGAGCAGTACGATACCTTGTCGGACACGTTCATGACTTCAAAACAACGAGCCAAGATGTAGCCGATTGCATCCCCACTGCGAGGCGTGGTTGCAAACTGGTTTCGGTGCGTGCTGAGACGCGATATCAACTTCAGGTCTTAGGTGTCTTTCATAAAATTGGGGATTCAAATATTTTGACGGTTGCGATTAAAGTCCCCAGTGACGATCAGAGGCATCTTCTTGCCGGTGTCGTTGTCATAGCGCAGAATTGCAATCATTTTGGCAAATTGAACTAAACGTAACACCCTCCTTCGCGTGGCTCTGTATTGAGGTTGCACTATTCGCCGGCTGTTACCGCCTTCTGGCCGCAGCAATACCGCGGCTCACGTGGTTCTTCGTGTCCGTATTGCAACGCCACTAACGAAAATGTGAATGTAACACTTGTTTTGAATTTGTCGCACACATCTTCAAGCGCGTCTTCGCCAACTCAGTACGACAGTCCTTCACCCAGGACGCCCTACCAACCTCGAACACTAAACTTGAGGACCCTTCTACTGTTGGCTTTTTTGAATTCCTGCACGAAACAAATCTGTTTGTGCACCCGCCGCAGTGGATTAGTGGATATATGGCGTTGCGTTGCTGAACATGACGTCGCGGGTTAAATTACCGGCTGCTGCGGCGGAGTTTTATTTATTTTTATTCATATGATATAAGGAGATGTTGACGCACAATTTAAGACACCGGCTACTCCTTGGCTCTTGAGTGAGCCTAGCCTACAACATACAGGGTTCAAGATTACATATCAAATAACCTTTTTATAAAGCACCAGAACTTGTCAACCAACGTATTCACATATCGATTATTATTAGTAGTAGTACCAGTAGTAGTATTTGATTTGAAAACATATATACGCTTGCGAGGAAATGGAAAGCGAGGAGCAGGCTGGCAACTGCCACCGGAAGGGGCACAACGTCTGCCTATACTCTTCAGAAAGGGGGAGGCAGAAATATAGAAATGGAAGATAGCAAGGAGGGGAGCAAAGAAAGAGCAAGATGACAAATTTCAAATAATAAAGCAGAGCACACACAGCACAGGTCACGCACAGCACGGCCAATCACTGTACGTCACCCTACTAAAGGATGTTAAGGTAGAAGTAGCGTCTGAGGTTCTACCATTTAGAAACATAGATATGCTTCGAACGTGAACCTAAGTTAGCTACTTCTATAAAATCAAGGAGAGAGCGATGAGTCTGATCGCGCCGAGACGCACAACCACTGGGATACTAACACTCGTCGAGTGTCGCACACCGCAGGCCAAGGATGTGACAGTCCCACGCTATAGCGACGCGCGCTGAGCACTGAAAGCGGGACACTCAAGTATCAGGTGCTGAAGTGTCTCGCAGCAGAGTGCAATGCAAACACACTCGTTTATTGTGCTTTGGCTGCACGGTAAAGAACCCCAGCGGTCAAGGTTAATCCAGAGTCTTCCACTACAGCGTCCCTTTAACCCACTATGCAGTTCTGGGAGCTAAACACCATAATTTAATTTTAAAAATATGATTCTATACTTGTGAAGATACCTTTATACATGCCTAAAGACAGGCCTCCGAACAAAAATAAACAAAATAATTTTCGGCGCAGTGGTTTTGATCTCCTGAGAGAGAGAGAGAGAGAGAGAGAGAGAGAGAGAGAGAGAGAGGGATCGCATCGAGGGTAACTGGAGGCGAGTTTCCGGTTTGCTACCCTGCACTGGGGTGGGGCATATAGGGGTTGTAAAAACGACAAAGAGCGAGAGGGAAATAAGATTTAAAAAAGAAAAAGCTTTAAAAAAAAGAAAGATGAAAACAGGTAACAGAAAAGGCGCTCCAACCACAGGCGTTCACGCAGGCCGGTCCATCTCAAGAAGCGCAGTAGCGCTTGTACGGCCTCCTGATGCGATGTCACGTTGATGTTTCAAAAATCTTTCTTCCGACAAAGGCTGGTTGCCCAACTGGTTCAACACGACGAAAAGCGATTGTCTATGCACAACGTACTGCGAGCACTGGCAAAGAACATGACGAATCGTTTCCGCGTCACCGTAGTCGCCACATGCTGCGGTGCCAGCCATACCTATGCGGAACGCGTAGGCATTGGTAAACGCGACGCCCAACCATAGCCTACAAAAAAGGGTCGCGTGTCTTCGGGGAAGTCTTGGTGGAAGTCGGAGGCTTAAGATTGGGTCCAGGGTGTATAAACGGGCGTGCATAAAATGTGATTAATTCCACTATGATGTAGTGCATTGCCGTGAAAGTAGGCGGAGCATCATTGCAGCATCTGTCCTAGACAGCGGGATCGATAGGAGGTTGTCTTCTGCGTGAGCAGAACGAGCAGCTTGATTGGCACGTTCGTTGCTGATGATACCACAGTGACTTGGTAGCCACTGAAAAAATATTTCATGTCCTTTCTCAGTCAGGTGGTGACTGGCTTCTGTGATTTTCAAATACCAACTGTTCATGGGGACCGCGTCGTAAAGCTGACAATAAACACTGTAGTGCCGTCTTCGAGTCGCAGAAAATCGGCCATTTGTTTTGATCTCCGGAATTTAAAAAAAAGAGTCTATCAGGTTACCTGGAGGACGAAGCAAGTGCTGTACGTATTAACAACTAGCATAGTGATGTAAAACAAGTCAAAATGTCCACATTTAGAAGGAAGTACCGTCGTAGAAAAGCTTACTTGCAGCGCGAGGGATGAAACGGGACGCCACAACGTGGATTCCACGGTAACACGCCGAATGGGTGCTAAACGTTAGGTCAATGCTGTGCGCTACCACCCGCTAGTCAGCCGAGGTTAACAGCGAGGCGTATAGTAGCTCGAACCGGTCTGGTAACGTTGGACTTCGTAAAGAAGTCACCCGACAACTAAGTTTTATTTCTCCCAAGGTACACGCTCAGGTTTCGCTAAGCTTTGCGAGAGCGCATTCGTGCGTGACCAGGAGGAGCTGTCTGCTGCCTACTGCAGCGACAAATGGCCGATAAAGAGCGCGAAGAGATAAGACGAAAAGAAACACGGTGTCGCCGCATTTGAAACTGCTTGCCAATACGGGGTAGCGCGTAAAGCAAGGACTTCACGGGGGCTTGCTGATAGCCGCCTGCACTTCGCGGAGCCGTCTTAACGCGGGAGACCGCGTTTCGTGAGAGGAAAACAAACAAACAAACAAGCAAACAAGCAAACAAGCAAACAAGCAAACAAACAAACAAACAAACGCACCAGCAAGTACACACTCGCACGTACGCGCTACGTACAACCTTACGCGACGGCAGCGTACCCTGTTTGGTCAGGCTCTAGATTTATGGTGCGATGGGCAGTTCACGATGTAAATCCTTGTTCCTCCCACGGGGTCTCCCTCTACGTTCTGTGATTCCTTGCCCACAGCGTTTTCCTCCCTCTGCAGCGTATTTTTACCTTCTTTTCTCTCTCTCTTATTTCCATCAATGTGAGATGTTACGGGCTCCTCTGTGTATACACGTTCGTATGCTTAGATTTTTTTCCCTCTATCTCCGTAAGGAAATGCATGTGTGTCCTGGATTTTCCACGAGTTTATTATATTCGCAGTAATCCATTGCCTGGGTCTCTTGCCTTCTCTCTCCTCGCACCAAATTCTTATTGTCGTCCGCCTTGCAGTTGACGCATTATTTCCTTCTTTCTTCCTCCCTGTGTAAGGCTGACCCCTTCCTTTACGCAAGCTCCCACTCCAGTTCAGAATTTCGCAGTCGTAAACCGCAGACTTGTACTGATACAAGCGGTAGCGTACACGTTAAATGGATAGCAACTACCTTTACGGCGCGATTTCACTTAAAGCCGAGCGTAAACACGAAACACTGCGGTGGACGCGGAGCATTAATCCTTCGCTGCTTTTTAGTCCAGATGCGCGCTGATGGCTTAGTAAAACAGGGAAGGCTTGAAGTACACCAGGGATAAAAGAAGTAATAAATACGAGCATTATACAAGGCGCAATATAAGACGACGATGCTGGAAAAGCTACATTTTGGGAGTGCACAGAGCGTATACCTGTATCGCCATGTATAAATTCACAATATACCTGCACGGGTGGCGAATTCGCGGAAGAACCGCCTTGCTCCTTTAAGCGGTGCTGAGAATCTGTTCTTGTCGTACATCCGTGCCACGCAGCGGAGTATACGCATGCGTACCCAAATTTCATGCCCTAGCGCTGGCCGCAAATAACCTACGCGAAGCGAGGCAAGACGAAGCAGATGCGCGCAAAGGACACATTTGTCATCATTCGAACAAAACGTAAGCCAGTTTTTTTTCTAAATAACAAAAGAAACGCATCAACTACACTAATCATTTTGTTTAGTGTATTTTATTAAATTTAGGTATACTACTGGGATGACGCTAACGAATTTAGTTCGTCCGTGATATGAGAGCTCTGCACCTCTTAAATGATTTTGCGTGCATTCGTGGTCTCTATGTAGAATAGGGAACCCATTACCATCGTGTTGTTGTTGTTTTTTTTCTTGTTAGCCTACTCCTGGCGTTGCATTTCCCTGGGCTCCGCTTTTCGTGCATTTTTTATTCGTTTGCTCTGCAGCGAAGATTACCAAAGCAAGCGACTCTTTTTAACTTGCGTAATTAAAAACAAAAACAAAGAAATAGACGCGAGTCGCCCAACTTGCACAATCGTGCTCAGTTTAGCGTGCACAGCTGCCGCGAGCGGCTCGTCTACAGAGACCAGAAAAGAAAATGGCGATCAACTGAAGCGCGATCAAGGTCAGACACTTTTAATAGATGAAAGGGTTAACGAGAGAGATGCGAGTGCAACGCATCCGCGAACGGCATCGACTGTCTGATTCGTTAGGCTTACTAAAATAACGCAGGCGCCGTGAGAGACGCCGTAGTCGAGCGCTACGGCTTAATTTATATCACGCGCAAATACTTGATGTGCTCCCAATGTGCTCTGCATGAGGTGTTCTTGCAAGTCGCCATCATCTAAACGTGGCTGATGCGGCGTGAATCGAATGTGTGACCTTGTGCGCGGCAGAAGAACAATGATAGCAATTGAGTCACCTCGGCGGTTGTCGACCGCGTTCGCAGTAGCTAGTTTCTTCGTGAAGAGCGCGAAAAAAAAAAAACGCGGAGAGAAGTTAGACGACAGGAAGAGTGATCACTCACAAATTATTGTGCATAACGAACACCGTGTCATATACACACATATCAGGACTAAACCGGCAGGGCACGAAAAGCACAGCATGCACCTGCGATCTGAAAACTAACATCTAGCCAGATGCATTCGCTGGGAGAAAAACAACACAGCAACACAGATGAGTAGATAAATGCGTCAGCACATTAGTCCGAATCATTATTATGTTGCGTGAGCCAATTATTTAAACAAAATCCGGTCTTGCTATGATACATACTTTTCTGCATGATAGTGGAATGCGATAGACATATCCTGTACGGCATAGCAGAAAATTTATCTAATGGCTCACATCTATATGATTTTTTGCATGCCGCTTTTTACGTCCCTCCGCTCTGGTAGTCCGGTGGACATGGCGTTGACATGACATGACATGACATTTCGATGGGGACGAAATGCAAAAACGCTCGTGTACTTAAATTTAGGTGCACGTTAAAGAACCCCAGGTGGTCAAAATTATTCCGCATCTCCCACTATACCGCCTGCCAAAACCGCCTGATGCGGTTTTGGCAGGTAAAAGCCCTGAATTTTTCTTTTCTGTCTACCATTATTTAAAGGTGTGTTAGCTTGATGGGACATGTCCAGGCGACAGCGACGCCATATCAGTAGGCAACATTTTCTTCAATCCGTGTGAACATAAGCTATCACTGCTACTTTCTTCTGTCTGTCCCTACCACTCCTTGCCAACGTCTGAGTAGTATTGTTATTGATATGCCTGATTCAGAAACTTGAGTAATTAACTTGGCTGGCTTCCAGTTTCTTTTCTTGCGCATATAAAAGCTGTCGTACGGAGTGAACTCGAACTAGCCATATTTTTTGTACTCCTTCACTAGCTTCTGGCCTTGGCGCTTAATTATACTTAACGCGAAGACAACGTTACATTGGCTGATGCTCCACTCAAAGCATTCGTGGTTATACTATACTTTACTTATACGATCGTGGTTATACTAGCCACTGCAAGCTGGCAACCGTTTCGAACCAGCATATAGCTTCCGTGGGCTCCTCGATATATTTGTTCAATTAGCGAATTACGCGTCGTCACTTTTTCTATCAACTATTTCATCGCTTTTGACTACTCGCGTAACGCAAGGACGCGCCATCTACGTTCCACATTCTGACTCGTACTACATAATAATAATAAACAAATGCTTCCTGAGCAACTTTGTGCCATATACTCTCAGTTGATTATTTCAGACTGTGGTGTGCAGGTTTTATCTGACGGCAATGAGATGGCAACTGGTTGTTAAAAGGATCATCCCTTGAGAAACGCCTCGCTTATAGACGGCCTTATCACGCCATGCTGAATCAGACTCGTCCAAAATGGCCAAACAGCTGGGCCATTTTCCAACCCTCCCAACATAGCCACTCTGGAGACTCACGCGATAATATATGCCATACAAGAAGCCTTTCTACTCACTAAGCACCACTCCAGTAACATCAACCTTTATACCGACTCCAGCAAAGCCATTCGCAACATACAACACCGACTCTTGGAAACACACCTACATGACATCTTAACAGAATCCTGTAACCGCAAACCGAACATTACAATCACCCTGCCTTGGGTGCCTGGTCATGCTGGGATCGAGGGAAATGAGTTGGTTCATCAACGTGCCCGCGAAATTAACCTCCGGGCGCCCTCGATCCCCTGGCCAAATCCAACGACAGTGGAAGACGCTGCCACGTACAAAGCGCAAATAACTGAACACTACAAGAACATCAAGGAAAACCGCACTATTTTGCCCCAACCTCACTCCTCACTCAACACGGAACAAGCACATGTCCTTCGTAAAGTTCAAACGAACACTCTTCTCACGCCACTAATGCTCTACAACTTCGGTTGGCGTAGCACAGCTCACTGCCCCAACTGTCCGGAGATAAGGGCAGGTGCAGAACACATTCTGTATACTCATGTAACACTGCCATTACCTCTCCTCATTTTCCTTACCCTTCCCCTCCTTCCTGGAGTGCTTGGCTTCACTCGGACTCGGAGGATGAACAACGAGCCTTGGCGGGGCAGGCGCTCTACTTTACTGGGTCTTAGTGTTGGCCTTAAATAAAGTTTTTTTCCTTCCTTCCTTCCAAAATGGAAGTGGGAGTTTCAAGCGTTTGTATTTATTCTCGAGATCTGAAACGAAATGCTTCTCTTCGATCAAACGGAATGTCTACTCCTATAGAGGTTAAGCGAACAAAAGCAGTTCGCAGTATATAAATCGTGTACGTTACAGCCAACAACACCATTTCTATTTCTGCACCTCTGTTCACATCATCGCGCGAGAAGAAGTATAATTAATGCGCGAAATAAAAGAACCCAAACACGTGGAATGAGAGAAGTGCGGTTGAGTGTGGCGGGCGGCCGGTCGGGCGGCGCTGCGTGCAAGCTCGAACTGCACAGGAATGCTGCCGCGCAGCCAAGCCGCGTCAGTCACGGCGAACGACGCCAGCGAGTATTTTCGACCGGGACGGCACGAGCTGCAAACACAGAAGCAAATCCACGCGCACTTGACACTCGTCTTACGAGCCACCGGAGAGATCGCCACTGCCTCGCAAGAAACCACTCGGGGATCAGCGAGGGGCCTGTCTGACAGCGATATGCCGTGCCCGGTCGTGTTTGTACAGCGTGTACGCGTTTCGATATACTCGCGTGCCCATGCGCACCTAGGGGGAAAAAAAGAAGGAACGAAGTCGCGGATATATTCCGCGCTCACATTTGTGTATGCATATATACATTCTGGCGCAGCCGCAAAGCGCGACCGGATCGCGTCCAACGGTAGCAACATCAAAAGCGTACAAGTTGCGCCCTTGCCGCGGCTGGCGACACGCGCGGCAGCAGCACCGCAGGGCCGGGAGCTGCTGCGGGGAAGAGCACCGGGCGGCAGCCACGCATGCCGCACGCCCGGTCGAGTGGAAGCGGCGGCGATGGACAGAACGCTCTCGCGAGCACTGCTTCCGAACAAGGACCTGCTTGGTGGACGGGGAGAGCCCGGCCCGTGGCGGCCAACGATTCGGGTCAAGAGCGTGAAGCAGGAGAACGAGCGGCGCGGTGCCCGCGTTGTTTTTTCGGCGGTCGTAGCCATACAACGCATCCGCGTCGCGTTGAGGGCTACCTCGCGAGTTCGTCGTTTAGTGCCCGCGTAGAAATTCCGACGTGGCGCTATGAACGCGATATCAACGGCATGTCGTGTATAGCATAGACCTTGTGCGTGGTGCAATCCGGCGCTAAAGCATGTAACGAACCCGGTTTTTTCGGCTCAAGATATATTATGCGCGTTTGCTCAAACCGCGCATTGGAATGCAGCCATACCTAGGTTATATAAACTCCTTGGAATTATATCTCGTCTAACTGCGGCGTTTTCGGACGCCTGATGCTTTCATCCACCTAACTTGTTCGCTCATCAGATCTCGTCTAGATTTCGCATCTGTTATTCGGAGCAACTTGGGAATGCTTTGTAATGAGCTAATCGAGGTAGTACAGAAACGTATTGTTATATTTGTGTCTTGCTTGAATAAACACATCTTGTTCAAATAGACACTTTCAGCGTAAGGTGTACTTTGACTGCTAATAACGGATGGAAACGTGGTACGCTCAGGTACAGCGCCTAGATAAACCAAACCCTGATCTTAAGCTCTTGAGGCTACGCGCCTGTCGACGCCGCGGTTACAGGAAGGCGCAGCGCTCTAAACGAATCTCTGATTGAACGGTATATGACCGCCTAGATGCAGCTATACGGCGGCACACAAAACAACTTCGTCGAAGCAGCTGGGCCGCACTTTGTAGTTCGCTGCATACGGCAAGCGGTTTCGGAAGTTTATGGCGCAAACTGAATGCTCTTCGCACTCCCGAAATCTTCAAGAATTCTACGGCTGTATTGTGCACAACGACTGGCCGGTCACCGAAAATTCTCGCGGAAGCATTTGCCGACTTTTAGTATCTGCTATGTCAAGAGACAGCACAAACGGCGACCTTATTTCTCTGACAAGGGGCGGTACCATAACCTCTTGCTATATATAGATGGCCTTGCTTGCGAAATAGATGAGGCAGACTTTACTCTCGAGGAGCTAAGCTATGCGCTTAGCCTTTCTAGACGCCGCACTGCCCCATGCGAAGACAGTGTCACATACCAAGCCTTACGAAACATCCATGAGGCCTTTCATCAGCTTATCTTGGACAAATATAATGGAGTGTGACGAACGAATCTAATCCCCAACGAATGGAAATCACCCGTGGTGATACCTGTTTTAAAGCCCGGACGTCCTGCAAAACACCTCAAGTCATACCGGCCAACATCACTAACATCTAATGTTATCAACCCGCCGTGGTTGCTCAGTGGCTATGGTGTTGGGCTGCTGAGCACGAGGTCGCGGGATCGAATCCCGGCCACGGCGGCCGCATTTCGATGGGGGCGAAATGCGAAAACACCCGTGTGCTTAGATTTAGGTGCACGTTAAAGAACCCCAGGTGGTCAAAATTTCCGGAGTCCTCCACTACGGCGTGCCTCATAATCAGAAAGTGGTTTTGGCACGTAAAACCCCAAATATTATTATTATCTAATGTTATCAAGCTGATGGAACGGATTGTACTGTTTCGTCTAGATAGCAGATTCTGCAGGAACTGAATTTCTTTCCTGATGTCATGAGCGGCTTTCGTCGCGATCGTTCAGCCCTTAATAGCATTGCAGACCTCGTATCATCGCTTGAATCTGTCCGAGAAAACAAGCACTCTGCATATATACTGTTCCTGGACATACAACAAGCATTTGATTCGGTGCCACATAGGGCGATTGTTTTCGCACTTTTGACTGCGGGAATTTCGGGTCGTTTGCTTCGTTTTGTGCGCCATTCTCTATCAGAGCGCAAAATGAAAGTGCGAATTGGAGGAGCAACAAGTGAATCTCGCACTGTTAAGGGTGGTGTCCCGCAAGGCAGCGTCTTATCGCCGCTTCTCTTCAATAGCATACTTGCTTGACTTCCAAGCCGAGTGCCTCAAGAATGTGGCTTTCCAATAGGTACAACAATCTATGCTGATGACATCGCATTGTGGATCAGCGGTCCTTCGCACCACGGTCCACGTCTTCATGGAATCTTCCAGAGATCTCTGAATGTCACATCAGAGTACTTGGATGAAGTCGGTCCGCAGATTTCACCCGCTATGTCAGCCGCAATTGCGTGTCATCCTAAACAACGTGGTCGTCGAACCATGAGCCGGCTATGCCTT
>NC_091821.1:81148521-81168521 GCF_038994185.2 Dermacentor albipictus
TCAAAGAAAATGAAACAGCCATTATTTCCAGTTTACAGCTGTTACTTTTCTAAGTCTTTCATTATCTTGTGAAAAATGCACAAAATGAAAGTTCAGACGTTTGCTTTTCTTAGTTTCTTTTTCTGCATTCTGTGACTAAAAGAACCTGGGAGAAAAGAAAACTAGGTAACGAGTTCCAGGTAATTAGCGTAACGCTAACAATGAGGAACACACCATTTCAACTGGAAACATCTCGCTTTTGCTTACAGTGATAATTCGGTCACCGCCGAGGAAACAAAAAAACAGCTAGCAGACGGCAAGCGAACGCTCCGATGACGTGATGCGCGCGAAGGGAAGCTACTCTTGCCGCGCATGCGCACAGATATTGTGAGGCGCCGCTTAACTGCGGTGGCAGTATCGAAAGCCATGCGCTTCCGTGTACACGCTCAAAAAGATTGCGACTGTACGCTTGCGGAGGCACGGAAGCTCGCGTCCGCGCGCCCATGCATGCGCTGACAGTGCGGCAAACGAGAGGTTCATTTGAGGGATCAACCATAAAGAAATTCAACAAGAGAGGACTCTCTTCAAAAACTGGCAACGGGAAACACGTCACGCCTAGTTTCAACTCCATCCGTTAGTTGACGCGAGCATCAGAAAAAAAAAGAATGGGAAATAAGGTTACAGACAATGTCTTATTTTTTTATACTTTCCCAGTAAAAGTGAAAAAGTTTTGCGTGGAAATGAACTACTTTGCGACTTCCTTTGTTGCGTTGCCTAGCAACAGGCTAGCGGCACGCCAGACGCGCGTGCATACGTCTTGCGCAAGACAAGCCGCAGGAATGAGCGAGGCCGGCTGCGCATGCGAAGCTCGCGTGCTCGGCGACCCGTCGTTTTTGGATGTAGCCTGCTTTTCGGGCTCCTGGCTTTCTTTTGTGTTCCGTCTGCATTTCGGCTCAGACACAGCTGCACTACTGGACTACAACAAGGTGAGGAATTTCGTTTGACAGTCTGCGGCGCACTTCAAGCACATTTAGGCTTACTGCACAAAATTGAACCTATATAGTGACGCAGTTATCGAAAAACAGCTCCGCCGTCCAAGCCTAGTTAATTTGAGTTAATTATTCGTACTGGGAGATGTTTCCAACGCTTTCTATGAGCCCAAGCACAATTAAAACTTATTTCGGTAGTTTTTGGGCACGCTCGCCGCACCTGGCTTTGTGACGAAAAGCACCTTGGCCGTGTGACGTAGTTTCGCGTGTACTGAATCTTACCAGGACAAGTTTTGGCGCTTTCTCTGACCCCAGACATTATTGTAACTAATTTCGCTACTTTTTGGGGTACTTTTGGGGTACGACGGTATGACAATTAACGAATACATGACGACGACTGTATAACGACGATGCAGTGATGACGATATCAAGACCACGGTATGAATCCACTGGAACGATGATGACTGTACCACGACGATGCAGTGTCGGTGATAGCAAGATGGAGTGACGATGATGGCACGATTACAAAGGCACTATGATTGCGGTCGGAATGGGGGCATGATAGCGGCTGTCTGACGATGTGGGCATGACAAAGGCGGCGTAATCACGATTGAATGACGAGCGGATGATTACAGCACAATGATGAAGAAAAATTGACATCGATGGAACGACGGATTCGATATGATGACGATGACAAGACGACGACTGTGTGACGATGATGACGGGATGACAACGGCTTGACGAGAGTCGGATGACAAAGCAGGAATGATGACTATGGGACGACTACGACAGCATCGCCACTCCGAACACATACTTATTGGCTCAAGCTATTAGACAGCTTGGACCACTGGGTCAAAGTAGAAGGTGTGACAGCGACAGCATGGCGAAAGTCAGACCACGAAGCTGGAATGACGACCATTGAACGAGCACGACGGCATCGCTAAGATGGTGTGACAATGAATGCATGACGACTGTATGACGACTAGAGCATTACGACGACGGTATGAGAGCAAGATATCACGAAGGTGTCAATGACGACAATGGAACGACTTCGAAGGCATCACGACCAGGAGCACATATATAGTGGCCCAAGCAGGTAGACAACTTGGGTCACTGGGTTGGTGTAAAAGGACGGATGGACGGATAGACGGACGGACGGACGGACGGACGGACGGACGGACGGACGGACGGACGGACGGACGGGTTGGATTTGGTGGATGCGTAGAATGTAATGCGTAGGATAGATAACCGGTGGACCAGTAGGGTTACAGAATGGATGCCAAGAGAAGGGAAGCGCAGTCAAGGATGGCGGAAAACTAGGTAGGGTGATGAAATTAGGAAAGTTGCAGGCGCTAGTTCAACTGAGTTGGCGCAGGACAGGTGTAAATGGATATCGCAGGGAGAGGCCTTCGTCCTGCAGTGGACGATGATGATAGATGGAGGAATGGATGGAAGGAAAAGATAGGAGGGAGCATCGCGCAACGCGATTGAAGCCAAGAAGGTCGTCCCAGCACGTGACCAAAGATACAGACAAAATGTGACCATAGGTACAGGCTGCGCAGCCGAGTAGCTGCCGGCTGAGCGCTCATCGATTAATAACTACCCATAGAGTAAAGAACCAACTACCGGGCACCAAACGTGTCTGCAAATCTCGATTCTAACTCCGTAATCTCGATGCAACGCACGTGTTGGGCCAACACTGAGCAATGCACTGAGCAAAAGGACTGACGTCACGGAGCCTTAGCTTGGCAAGGCTGGCTGCGTGACGTAGCGCTCTCTCCTATTTTTTTTTCCTTCCTCCATGGATTAATAGGTGGATGGAAGCGGCTGAAGTACGCAAAGAAATTACATGTTTTGTGTGTTTGGCTATTAAATATATCCGTCTTTATACACGCAAATGTGTACTGAACTCATGCACAAAACTTCGCGATTCGTGTGCTGTTAGACTCTATAGTTTTTATTCATCTGGTGTTCTACTGAGTGCCATATTTTGTGTCATTATTCTCCCTTTCTGCGCATATTTGTTCCCTTTGCTAAGTGACAAGGAGTAGCCGGTGCCGCTATAAAGGCGCCAACTCCTAATATTCATTTTAAAAAATGACGAAGTGCATAAGCTATCTCCAAGACGCTGTCTAATGAAGAACGCAGAAAGTACGCAAAGGAAACGAGATCAATGTTGGCAATATGAGTCAGTTTCTCTCGGGACAGTCGGCATCGCCGGCTGAACCAGTTTTCATACCACCGAGCTGTGAAACCTGACGAACAATTCCTTGATTTTGTTCGCTTAAACTAAACATTACACGCAGTACGGACCGAAACGCGCAGTAAATTTCCACTTGTCATATCCTTATTCTCTTCCTCAGTTCTCCTCCTCCCCGTTGTCAGACTGTACGAGTTTATACCTAAGAGGTTTCTCTAGAGTGGGTCGCCAACCGCGATGAATAGGGTTGTTGCCACCGCTTTTCAAGTTGCTGCTGTTTTCTGCGCCGCTGTCAGAGCAAGGAATTTCGGGCACGGCTCTCGAGCGAACAGCGGCCCCACTGCATCGTTCCATAGCGGCGAACTCGCCGCCGCCGCCGCCTCTGTCAATCCTCGCCTCATTCTTCCAGCTGACCCGCGCAGCTCACCGTCGTGCGCTCAGGTTTCGTAAGTCAGTTGAACAAAATCAAAAGAATAAAAAACTGAACGCCTGCAAGAGCTCCGGTCGACGTGATGGGGGCCAAATACGGCTGTGAACACGAGTGAAGCGTAAACACGCGTGAACGCGACGTTTATGGTGTGGAGCCACTCGCATTCAAGGCTTCGTTCCGTCTTGACGTGGCTTTTAGGCTGGGAGGGCCAACTCAGTTTGAAGCGCCATCATGCCTGACCGTAAGATGTCCTCGATGCTTAAAACTGCAAATAATTGTCCGAACTTCGCTCTTCGAGTTCAATTCACTTGATAAACAACAAGTCGCTCGATCATCAAGAAAGAAAGAGAGAGAGATAGAGAAACGGGATGGAAAAGGAAAGGAGGTTAACCAGAAGGGAGTCCGGTTTGCTACCCTGCACTGGGGGAAGGGTAATGTGAAGTGAAAGACGGATAGAATAGCGGAGAGATGAAGCAAAGGCACGAAAAATAAATAAATAGAGGATGTGTGGAACGTCTGTGAGAACTATAGTCTCTCAATAGGCCACTCGAACGCAAAAACTTCAAGATTGCCTTGACCTACTTGTTGTGTGACGACAGTATAGGCTGGCGTTCAGGACTGTCTGCCCCGAAAGCGGCCGGTCGTCAAGATGGGCCAGCGCGCTCGCGAGTGACTGCCTGTTTGCGCTGTATCGCCTAGCAAATACGGTGAAATTGTCAACCTATGCCGACGACATCTGCGTCGGGGCACCTGGGGTGACACGTCTTCGGATTCGTCCAAGGCTCCAGAAATCTGCGACGTTGGTATCGACGCGCCTTAACGAACAAGGCCTCAAGATTTCCCCTGAAAAATGTGCATTGGTCGCGCTTAGCCGGAAACCAATGAGTTTGTACGCCATAGCCATCGATGGGCAAAATAACTTTCATGTCAAGACGCGCAGATTGTTTGGGGTAATCATCGGCCTTAACCTTTCTTTGGAGACCCCATGTGGCCTACCCAAAAAAACCGCATGACAACCATCTGTGATCTTTTCAAGCTTCTTGGAAGAAAACCTGGGGTACTTCAGTACACGCGATGATGCAACTGGACAGTACACGTGATAATGCAACTGGACAGGACGCTCTTTCTCAGGTATCTGAGGTACAGCTTGCCAATGCTGACCAATACCTGCAGAACTAATATCCGTAGAATCGAAAGTGCTCAGGCCCAGGCGCATAGGATTTGCCTAGGGCTGCCACGATTTACATCAACAGCTGAAACCACTGCTAGTGCGCATGACTACCCAGCCGTATTCACATTGTTACAGAAACACTCAGAATGCACGTCAGGCAACTTGCTTGCGCCCCTTTTCACTATCTCGCCTCACTGCCTGAAGACCAACCACGCGCCTGTTTTTGTCAGACGATACTGCCTTATCGTGTATACCTTCGGTCAGATTACGCATCTGCAGCAATATTTCTATTTCCCCCTTGGTGCTTGGTACAGCCACAAGTTCGACTGACAATGCCAGGAATTCGAAAGAAGACACGACTCTCATCACCAGCTCTCAAGCAACTTTTGCTGCTCTTGCTGCACAAAAAATACAACGATCATACCCATCTGTACACTGATGGTTCAACCACCGTGGCCGGGTCTGTAGGGCCAGTGGTCTTTCCTGCGAAAGTCACCACCGTAAAGCTCAAGACATCTTATCAGACGACATCCACATGCCGCAGAGCTTGCTGGTCTTCGTAGCACAGTTCACATAATTCGTGAGGAGCCACCTCAAAATTGGAGTGTTTTCAGTGGCTAAAAAGCAGCTCTGCATGCTTGCTTTGCGCCTTACACCGTGGACCCTACGAACAACTAGTTCTAGAAATCCTAGACCTGCTTCATCGTGCCGTGGAGAAAGGGCACGACGTCACATTTCAGTGGCTCTCTAGCCACTGTGGTGTAATGGACAACGAACATGTCGATGAAGCTGCTCCATCTGCTCATGAAGACGGCGTGCACGAACCAACTGTCAAGAACAGATGCAGCAGCGAAACTTCGAATGCTTGCAAATGATGCCACAGAATCGTTGTGGAACGCACCGAGCTTCCAGCACACGCGTCTATATCGATTGCACCCTGTCTTTGACTTCGTCCTCCCCATGGACAAATGTTACAGACTACTTCAAGCAATAAAAAAAATCAATCCTTTCATTTTGCCGCTGTTTGTTAATTCGACCTTTCAGATAATGCGATCAAATCGCGGTCCCGCAAGGGCCTCAAGGAACAGAGCGTGTAAGAATAAAAGAAATACATATAGCTTACATCACCGAATGATAATAATATTCCTCGTCCTGCTTCTTATGGTGACCGCGCCTTCTTTTCCTCTGTGATGTTCTTGTGAGGGAGCATGGCTTCATTTATGCGATTAAAGGCTCGCTATTAGAAAGATAAGACTCGTTATGTACAATGTATACTTTGGCGCAAATTCAGACACACGAACGCGCGCGCCCGCACGTACGCACACAGGTGGAGATGGCGAAGATATGCACATATTATTCATTAAAATCAACTGATCATCCCACAAACAACTATTCCTGAGCACAACACGTCAGCAGCGGCAACACTTACGAAGGGCCGTTGGCATAAACGGGCGATCCGATCTGAAACAGGGCACATAGTACAACGGCGTCTGTAGTCCATTACGTTGGAGTCTGCGTTGAGTTGGCGAGTGATTGATGACTATCCCTGCGTGATCTCAACAAAAAGTCGCGCACGCGGCAACGCAGTGTGTTTTTTCGGCAAGATAGTGTCCTGTAGGGTAGCGTCAGAGGAAGTTTTCGTTGTCTACAGGAAGCGGCCGGGCTGGTTTTCTTAGCCCTATAGCACCGCCGCTTCATGAAACTCCATCGAGCGGCCGCGACACAGTAACTCCGGATGCGCCTGCACTGTAGGCGGACCGCGAAGTCATCCTATAGCGTACTTTCCGGCATCCGCGAAAAGCGTTACGACAGAACGGTCGGCGTGGCTGACCGCCTACAAGACCCGCGCGTCTCCTTTTCAGACTCACTGCGATAAACGTACAGCGCGCGTGAAACAACGTGCCACCATTTTCGTCAGCAAATGCAAATTCCCATGTTTCTACCACACATTACTGCTACCACGGCGTCTTCGCATCAAGGCGCGATACACAGCAGCTGCAGTGACATTTGTCGCCACGTAAGCGTCTAGCCCTTTGTGGGCGCCTTCTCCCCGTCTGAGTAGAGCTGTCAACTTCTTCGTGTCCCTCACTCTCTATCATAATTACCCACCCCCTTTCTTCTCTTTAAAAAAAGTTAATTTCTGGAGTTTTACATGCCAAATACATGACATAATTATGAGGCACGTCGTAGTGGGTGCTCCGGATTAATGTGGTTTCTTCAACGTGCACCCAATGCAGGGTACAAACCGGCGTGTTTTTCCATTTCGACCCCATCGAAATGCAGCCGCCGTGGCCGGGAGTTGAACCCGTGAACCCGGATTTAGCAGCCCAACGCCAAAGCCATCGCACCCCAACGACGGGTCCTCTCCTCATTCCCATGCTGCTGACCGATGTTCCGGCGTTAGCCGCGCGCTAAGCAACTACGGTGCTGGCTGCAGATTCGCCCCTGCCGTGGTAACAAATCCATCTCACACGTGTCCTGCGTGATTAAAGTAGGCTGGACGCTTTGCTGAGGTGGCGCATACCCACTCTGAGGGATTGGTCAAGAGTCGGATAGCGCTGTATATCAGTTCCATTCCCAGTTCAGTACACCTTTTATTTCACTTTCAGAGAAGAAACTGAGGATTGCGAGAAAAAAAGCAGTGCTAACCAACGCTTGACTATCCTCGTCACTCCTTACAGTAGGACAGTGTGAGCGCATGATATAAAAGTTACGTGTGACAGTCGTTGTGCATTCCATACAAAACTGCAAAACGAATTGCACTGTCCAAAGCAAAACATTTCTTTTTTTTTTCGTTTACAATGAAATACAACTCAACTAATAAATCTAACTGATTACAAAGAATATTAATTATTTCATTACATGTACAGGCCAAAAGAAGAAAAAAACACGAAGAAACAAATTCAGCTAATGTGCATTGCAGAAACGATTTGTACAATTATGTATCTACGACAATATGCAATAGTAAGATAATTACTAGACCATATAAGAGGTCGTTTACAGTAACGATCACAAATTGCAGAAAAGGACATAGCTCTCATGTGCTCACAGACCGATGCTGTTACAGATATTGGCAGCATAGTATACTTAAGTATCGCAAAGCTATACTTTGTCCACTTTGGTAATATAAAGGTATCAGATTTTTTTGTTGTACAGGGATTTTTATAACGTTGAAGTGATACACTTCGAATATAAATGTCATTATTTGTTATTTGTCTTTTATAAGACCAAGTAAATTTATAATCGGAGAAGCAGTTCACAGGTATGATTTTGTATTCCAAGTAAATTGGTCCCACTTCTGAATCATAAGAACCATTAACTTTTACTCGCGACATATTTTTCTGTCACACTTGAACTTTTAAGACGTTGGATTTTTGTGGTATGACCTCAGACCAGAGAACAGTAACTTAATTAAGTGCAGAAAAACGCGTAGTACATTGGACAGTTTAGTGATAGTGGACAATAAATGGTTGTTGCATGAGATCAGACCTCCGACTCTAGCTATGTTAACGCTAATGTGAGTAACGTATGCGTTCCATGACGTAATTGGCGTGAATATAATGGCAAGGGACCAAAATGTCTTAACATACTTAATCATGGTATTCGACAAAAGGAGGGGGGGGGGGGCGGCTCATTTATTCACTTTTCGGTGGAAGATCATCGCTTTGGTTTTTACTCTTGTTTATTGTGAGGGAATTCACTGCGGCCCATTGTGCCGGCATGCACAGTATCTGGTTTGCTGTGTTAGCTATTTCGTTTAGGTCAGATGAGGCTACCAGAATGGTGCTGCCGTCAGGGTATATAATACATTTCGCCAGTGTATGAATATTTAAGATGACGTTGGCATAAATATTAAAAAGTAGGTTTATTCACTTTTCGGTGGAAGATCATCGCTTTGGTTTTTACTCTTGTTTATTGTGAGGGAATTCACTGCGGCCCATTGTGCCGGCATGCACAGTATCTGGTTTGCTGTGTTAGCTATTTCGTTTAGGTCAGATGAGGCTACCAGAATGGTGCTGCCGTCAGGGTATATAATACATTTCGCCAGTGTATGAATATTTAAGATGACGTTGGCATAAATATTAAAAAGTAGGTGTTCTCAATTGCTACCCTGGGGAACACCACTAGGAAATTTTATATGGTCAAAAGTGCAGTGGTTCATTACAACATATTGCTGTCTGAAACTTAGAGACGACTTCATCAAGAACTTGGCTGGGGATGGCATGGTGTTCGAGTTCAGCAAAAAGTATCGTATGATTTGTAATGTCGAGTGCCTTACTGAAACGTATAAAGATATCTAAAGTAAGGAGCTGCTTTGCAATATTTTCTCAAATGTATTCTTTTTGGAAGAGCAAAGCGAGTTCTGTTTGCGTTTGTGGAATGAATCCATACTGGGAGCCATTTATTATACATAGAGCGTTTTAACAGAAATTTCTGGACGCGGCTATGAATTGCATGTTCTAGTCTCTTCGAAAAATGTGGAACCACACAGATTAGTCGATAGTTTCCTGGTACATTTCTATCACCATTTTTGTAAACTGCAGTCACCCTGGCAAGTTGCATTCCGGTGAGAAATTGTCCAATCGACATTGGGTTATTATAATTAAACGTGGGGCATGGCGCGATTATTGATAGCACATGTTTTATCGGCCCGCTTTGTATTTCACACAGGTGAAGGATAGTTATATCCCTCATGTTTCTACATATGGAAGCAACTTCGCGTTCATCGGTTGATTCTAAATACAAGGACTGCGATAGCCTTTCTTCTAAGAATTGAAATGCGCCTGGATTGTAAATTTTATTTATTTATTGTCAGTACTCCCAAGGCCCATAGGGCCTTACAGAGAGGAGTAGGAAGACGTGATACGGTTGTGGCACACTTTCTTAATGTTGGTACTGTCACTGATAGCAGCGATTGAGGCAGGGAGGTGGTTCCATGCTGTACTGGTGCGCGGGATGACGGAGTTCAGGTAAGCACCCGAGCGGCAAATCGGCACTCCAACCTTGAACTAATTGTCAACACGTGACGCGAAATGTAAGACGGACGAAGTACAAGTTGCTCCTTAAGTTCCGTGTTAGTGCAATAAATTTTGTTAAGAAGACGCAGACGAGAATTCTTGCTCCGCAACGCGAGGAGAGTTTAATTCAAGGTAAGGGTAAATTTCACAGAGACACTTGCATGACGAGGATAATTGGACGTTTAAATGGACGCCTAAACGTAAATGGCGAAGAAATGAGGATGCGAGGCTGACTACGATATTCAATAACTTTTTTTCTTTTTTTTGTGTGTGTGTGTGAAGTAGGCGGTAGGATTTGTACCATGCTTTTGCTTATCTCAGAAAAAAGAAAAAGAGAAAAAAAAAGTTACTGAATACCGTAGCCAGTCTCGCATCCTCATTCCTTCGCCATTTACTTTTAGGCAAGCTTGATGTGGCCATGGTTTGTGGACGCCCATTTAGCAAATAATAAGGTTGTTTTTATCCTTATTTTGGGTTCCCAGAAAACTGATCAAAACGATTTTTGCAATAGGCTACTTTTGCCGGTCTTAGTTCACGGTTAAGTAGGTTTCGGAGTGTTTTAAGCCTTGCTAGAGTCCCCTCACTTCTACATTTGCTAAATCAGTTAACTTTTTATTGTTTAATTAGGGTTCAGCTATTTACTTTTCAATTCATAGCCTTGATGTAGATGAAAGGGAAAGCGTTCATGAAACTGCCTGTTCTTAGCGTATTTTTGCAGAATGCATTTGGTTAAAACACACGTTGTAATTGCAGAACAGAAGCCCACCAGTGATTACGGGTATCACAGTGGACGCCTTCACATTTACACGGATGGTTCAGTTTCTTCTGCAAGCTCAGCAGGAGCAGTGGTTATTCCGGCGAAGTCCGTCACCATAAAATTCAAGACACCGCGTTTTACATCATCTACGGCTGCAAAACTCGTCGCCCTCCATGCTGCTCTAGAATTCGTAATTGAAGAGCCGTCACAGACGTGGTGAATCTTCTCCGACTCCAAGGCCGCTTCCCAGTGCATTATGTCTCCATTTCGTCAAGGACCAAATGAACAATTAATCGCTGACATAAGACTTCTTCATCACCGCGCAATAGGGAAAACGCAACATAGTTTATGAATGGATACCGGGCCATTGCGGTATCTGCGGAAACGACCATGCCGATGAGACCGCCCGATCTGCTCATGATGGCCTCCACTGTGTAGCTATACCGTTGTCCAGAACAGACACAGCTACAGGTCTTCGTTCGCTCGCTAGTGAATTTACACTTGCACAGTGGAACTCCACGGAATTTACCAACGCTCGTTTCCACAACTTGGGTCCGAATCTACGGCTACGTCTTCCGTCAAGACTATCTAGAGCTAAAAAGACTTCTGTGCCGCTTGTGGCTTGGCGGGGCCTTCACGAATGCATATTCATTTCGAATCGGAATGGCCAACAGCCCTACATGCGATAACTGTAGCTGCGTGGAAACAATCGCCCACCTTCTCTCTGAGTGTCCCCGCTTCAGTACGGCCAAGAAATAACTTTCAAGAGTGGTGGATAGTCTTGAGAAACGCCTTTTGTCGGAGGAAAAGGTCCTGGGACACCGCCCGAGGTCGTCCTCAGTACAGAAGGCTTTGAAAGCATTTTTTCGCTTCTCGCGGAGTGCCGTATTCTCCTTTCCTTTTTCCGTCTTTTTTGTAACGTCTTTTTTCTATTATCTTTTATTCCCTTTACCCCCTTTCCCCAGCACAGGGTAGCCAGTCGGTCTGAGAACTGTCTAACCTTCCTGTCTTCGTCTATTCCTGCTTCCTTCCTATCCCAATATTAGCACAGGTTCCTAAATAACTCTCCGCAAGCTTACAGCGAAACGAAGTGATGTTCCGCTTATTTACCAGTAAAGCCGGTCCCGTGCACTCTTTCACGAAACTGCATGGGGCACAAATGTGTTTTGTGAGATGTTCTTCAAACGAATGTGGTGCTAAATTGATGCTAATCTCGGACTAGTTCCCGCATACTCAATTTGCCTCGAGTACTTGCCGGCTTCGGATCAGCAGGTGAAACCAGTGCCTTAAGTAACTATTTCAAAGTTGCTGAGCAAAACTTAGTCCCTTAAATAGTTACTTAGCAACTATCACTGAATTTGCCATGTCCGTCGGCGCGTGACATGTTTATCTCTACTACGTCGCTTTTAAATGTAACTTGTTCTTATTAAGACCAATTCAGAGGAGCCATGAAAATCTGTTCGTTTTATCAAACGTTCGTGTCAACAGAAGTGAGACACAAAATCCGAATTCTCTGCTATTTTCTGTGCACGTAAATATTAACGAGACAAAACATCTCGAAATAAAAGAAAACCAAAAGGAGACATTTGCATGGTACAAAGCCCCGCTTTATGCACTGTGCAGAGGCACCTCGAGGAACGGCTTGATTAATGATTCTGTATGGCGTCAACCTTGCAGTTTTGTATGGTTCTGTAGTGTACGTTCTTCTTCTGCTCCTTATTTTCCTCTCTTTGCCTTTTTTTTCTGGCTCCTTCGTCTGCTCTCTCCCCTTCAAGCGCGGATGGGCGTGATGTCGGCCTTTATTATTATTATTATTATTATTATTATTATTATTATTATTAATGGCGTCAGTCTCGTAATGCGTACCTCGTCTGTCGTGATCCCTGACAGTGCGCTTTTGTAAGTGCCGCACTTGCGAGAAGTCTCGGCCTTTTGAATGTCGTCGCTACTCATCTCACTCGCTAGCTCAACGTACATCCAACAATTACGACGCGGATATTTCTGTACGACCGTGTCGATCATAACTAGTCGCTATGCAGACAATGAGCCCGCGTCCCGCCAAAGTGGCCTAGACGGCGTTTTTCGAGCACTCGCAGGATTCGCCGAGTTTCGCGGCGCTGTTTTCGCAGGCACTGCCGATCCGGGTCTCTCGCTGAGTGAAGTCGCAGGTGCCACTGACGGCCACAGAAATTGGGCTGAACCGTATTAACTGTACATGTTAAGCTGCTTCTTTTTCTTCTTTTTTCCCCCTGTGGAGTCTATGGGAAACAGCCAAATGTTCACGCATTGTTTCGCATGTCTGCAAGTTTGTCATAACCTCGTTTGTCTTAACAGTAGTCCATTATATTACATCATATGTTTCATCAAACACGTGGTACACGTACACGCAAGAAAAAGGAACTGCGATGTATCGTCGAAGTCAACCTCTAGTATTACTGCTCGTCAGCATAAGGACGTTTTTTTTTTTTCTTAGAATTATGATGAGCATGTGGACTGTGATGATCCGTAGGAGAGCAAATAGGGCATCTTGTCGCGAAGTGTATAAGAAGCTTTGGCGTTCACCTTACAGATGCCAACCTTCCTTTCACTAATATTCGTTCACCTTGAGAATTCACGCGTAATTATTTTTCATAATTATTTCTGTTCACGTGAGTTGTCGCGCTGCGCAATGTGTAATAGAATGGCGGATGCTTGGCGCTCTGGCCTCAGATTTTGAATAGCGCTATCCGCGGCTGCAGATAATTATGTTATGACGGGGCTATAAAAACATCACCAAACAACCACAATCGCCTTCACCCCAACTGTTTTTCCCTAAAAAAAACTGCCGTTAAATGAAACACACTGCCCGAGGCTTATATTGCCGGAACCGTGCTAGTAATTAACTGTTGCAGCATGCAAAGTATAAAGCAAAAGCATGATTGATTGATTGATTGATTGATTGATTGATTGATTGATTGATTGATTGATTGATTGATTGATTGATTGATTGATTGATTGATTGATTGATTGATTGATTGCCTTTCACACTGCAGCTATCGATGCTGCGCTCAGAGCACATGCCGCTTTCAGTACGATGGGATAGCTAACCATATATCAAGGGCACAAAAAACGTTGGGGTCGGGGGAGTGCTGCAGTTTCAAAACCCTCGAGATACGACTTCCACGATCGATAACTCTTGCGCTTCGCGCTCGACTCATTTGAATTGCAGAATTAATCGCACCTGACCCTGGTCGTGACACTCCGTTGTATCCTGCGTTCGTGTTTGATTCTGACCTTACTAGCCTTTCCGGCGTGCTCTGAACACTCCGCTTTTGGGCTCATTTTAGTGTTGAGTATCTCTACATATTCTGCATCTGACCATCGACTGACCTGCACGAGGTGCTGTTAAAATGCAAACAGTTGGAAAGATGCATGCGCTTATCCGAATGACAGGAGTCACGTGGGTCCTAGCTATGACCCTAACTGATTGGGTGCACATGCGAGCCGTACGCGTTGGCCGACTCTGCTGCTGAGCACGGGAGTCACACGACGGGTTTCGATCCCCGGCAGTACCGACCGCATTTTGATGAGATTCGGATGCAACGACGTTCGCGTTTACTTGTACTGCCGCGCACGTTGAGGAAGCAGCGGGTGGTCGGAGTTATTAACGGCTAACCGTCTCATGCGCGGCGCCTCTCAAAGTCTGTGCGGTTGCTTCGCGGAGCACCATTTGTATGCGTAATGGGTTTCTGGTAAAGGATTACTGTAGAAGGATGCGCTGCGGAAGCAACATAGTGCTTCACACAGCACAAACAAGGAAAGAAATGGACGCCTCCGCGACGACCTGCACTACATGTTAATCAGCAGCCGATCCACTCGGCGGGAGAAGCATACTGCTCGCGCTCTTGTTCACCACGTACGCCGACGACACTCACGGCAAAAAACTGCGATGTGCGATGCGCACGAGACCGGTCGACGAGAGTTGGAAAAGCCAAGTTAACCAACTTGTACATATACAATGCGCGTAGTCTTCATTTGTAATGTACAAGGACACTTCCTATGAGCAGCGTGCCACGCCCTTAGGGAACTCATTGCAGTCTATGCAGAGAACACCTGTGCAGCGCGCTGTGCCCTCAGAGAACGAAAACGAGGATGAGGGCCTTCTATTTTTAAGAGCCCATAACAGCTATGTATGTAAAATTGCGCGACCCTCCTGCTCCCTTTTGGGGTATCGGTGAGCTTAGTGTAACTAAACAAATAACCGAACAGCAGATAGCAGGAAAATTAGCAAACGCCAATCTCGTGATCGTCAGAAAGGATTGTTGTTTTTGTTCTTTGCTCAAGATCCAGATGTTATGTTGTTCCTGGGCACGTTAAATAAATTATTATTATTATTATTATTATTATTATTATTATTATTATTATTATTATTATTATTATTATTATTATTATTATTATTATTATTATTATTATTATTATTATTATTATTATTATTATTATTAACTACAGACAAACACTCTGGCTCGTGTTGCCTGAACCTGTAGACAGCGGTAGCCGTGATAATGCATCAGCGACTTCCATTTTCTTGCCGTTTGGGAACTTGTGATCATATACTGGCACGCTGTTAACGTCAGTGCCCATCTCTGCATTCGTGCAGCCGCTAAACATGGCAGCTCCTTATCACGCCCAAGAAGCCCAAGAAGAGGTGATGCTCGGTACTTGCGCCCATACAAGTAACGATGGAATCGTCACAGACCAAATATGAGCGCGAGGGCTTCTTTTCTCCCTTGAGCATAGTTCCGTTCACTGCTGGTTAAAGTGCGTGAAGCGAATGCGATCGGTCGTTCTGTTCTGTGAGGCATTTCATGGAAAATCACAGCTCCCAAGCCGTAAGTGGAAGAATCGCAACTAAGTTCGATTGTCTGTTGACGTCGTTGGAAGGCCAACACGTCACTGTTCACAATCATTTCCTTAGTTGCTTCGAATGCCTTCTTGCACTGTCGCGTCCATTTCCACTTGTGGCCTTTTTGAAGAAGCTCATAAAGTGGTACTACTACAGTTGCCAAATTCCGCAGAAACTTGCCATAGAAGTTTAAAAGGCCCAAGTATAGGTCCTGAGTTCTGTGATGTTGCTGGGATCTGGCGCATCTCGCACTGTCTTTATCTTTTCAGCGGTGAGGTATAGATGCTCTCCTCCGAAACCTTGTACTCTATGTAGACAACAGAATCACGAAAAAATACCTGAATTTTTCTTCTTTCGGCGTTATGTTGTGGTCGCCGAGTCTTTTCAGAACTTTTGTGGCAGTTGTGTAGCAGTCTTCTGTACTGTGACCAGTGATGATGACGTCGTCTAATTAGCATCCGACGCTAGAAATTCCTTCAAAGACTTCGTCCATCATGGTCTGAAATAAGGCGAGTGCGCTCGCTATTCCAAATGGAAGCCTTTGGAATTCGTACAAGCCTTGATATGCGTTTATCGTGAGCAGTGGCTTGGAATCTTCACTGAGAGGCACTTGCTGGTACGCCTAGGATAAGTACAGCAGACAAAATACTTTCCCACCAGCTAGCATCGAGTATAAATCCGCAGGAAGCGGTAGCAGCTAACTTGATTGATTGTTACTTTGTAGTCGCCGCAGATTCTGATTCCGCCACCACGCTTCGGAACCGGTACGATGGGAGTCGCCCACTTGCTCGTAGTTACCTTCCTTAAGATGCCTTGACTCTCCAGCTTTCGAAATTCTTCGCCCACTGCTTCTTTAGTAGCGAAAGGCATATAGACCTGGCTTTGCAGAACACAGGCATAGAATTTGGGTCTATGGCTATTTTGGCTTCGAAGTTTAGAACTACTCCTGGTGTCGCACGGAAAGCTTCCGGAAATTATTCCCGCAGAGAATTAACGCCCGCGTTTTCGGTGACAGCACTGATGGTATTCCACTCCTGTTGCAACCTTTCAAGCTAATCCCGACCTAGAAGGGTAGCCGTAGCCTTTTCCTGGTCCTCTACTATATGTAGCGGAAGCTCAGTTCTGCAGCCGTCATGCTCAACGGTTACGGTCACCTTTCCTCTCAGTTTCACAGGCTCTCCTTTGTCGGTTTGCATTCAGTTTGCGAAAACAATTGCTTGAATGTATCTTCAGGTATCAATCACAGTTGCGCCCGTATCCAAAAGCACAGAAATACGCTTCCCTTCTATCTGCAAGGAATCTTCGTAGCCTCGTTTTTCATCTCTAACACAAAGCACAACGTGATATGTATGGGGATCCTCCGATTCCTCGTCTGTCGCTTCAGTGTAGTTCACCGGACGGCTTTTCTTTACTCGGCACATCATTTGCAGATGTCTTGTCTTTGCGCATGCGCGGAACATACTGCACATGTCTGAGTCGTGCCCTTTTCCACAGCGATAACATGTAGTTTCCTTTTGCCCCCTTTCTTCTTTACGTCCTGACGGCCTGGCTACGACCTAGTTGTCGCTTCCGTTTTTTTTTTCGGACCACATTCACATCGGTGAAGCATTCTGTTTGGGAATGTAGCTCCTTAGTTTGCTTCGCAGCGAGTTCCTTTTCAAGCGCAATCTTGCCCGCCTTTTAAAAGGTTAATTTTTACGTTGTGAACAATATCCTTTGAGTCTCATGGTCGCGTAATCCTGCCACGAGTCGATCCCTCAACGCATCGTTCAGAAACGCCTTGAACTCGCATTTATGCACCAAATGCTTAAGTTCTGTCATGAAGTCTTTGAGGCATTCTCCTTCCTTCTGCGTGCGTTTGTTGAACTTGCAATGCTCGGCGATTACGAGTACTCTGGACTGTAGTGTTGTTCTAGAACCTCCTGTATTTCTGCGAAGGTTTTGTCAGTATATAGGGCTGTCAGGAACCAGAATTTTCTGGAGCTCCCTGTACACTGTACTTCCTACTACGTTCAAGAACAACCTCAGCATCTTTGTCTCCGGAACCTCGTTAAGTGCTACAAAGTTTTCAATCATTTTCAAATACAACTTGATGTCGTCGCTTCCCGGGTTAAACTCTGACATGCTTCCGAACCGTTACGAGGCTAGAGGAATTGCCATTCCGAAACGCTTGCCTTCTGTACACGTGGGCCGGCCGTCCGTTCCGCTGCAACCGCTGCGCCGGTGCTTGATTCAGAATCGTACCACAGAGAAAGATATTCAACAAGAGCGGACACTCCCATAGAGCCCAGCGGCCGAATTGACTGTAGCGAGTGTACGCTCATAACAAAGAGTGTACACTCCTAAAATTACACCCTTTTGTTCGTGTCTTGCCACAAAACAATAATCGTCATCTGTGTTGTCCGCATTTCCTTCCTTTAACGCTGCGAGCCCGGTATTTCCAAGTCACGAACCTCACGTGCGTTATCAGGATGGCAGAGCGTTCTCGGCAGCAAAGTACAAGACACTCTAAAAACGTTGCACCCTTTGGGGTTCATATTTGCCACACAACAATATTTGTCATCTGTCTTGCCCGCATTTTCTTTCTTTTACGCTGCAAGCCCGGTACTTCTATGTCACGAACGGCATGCGCGTTATCAGCATGACAGAGCATTCTCGACAGGTAAGTAACGAGCGCAGCGTTTTCAAGAAAGGAAACGCAAGATAGATGACGATTATCGTTGTGTGGCAAATACACGCCCCAAAGGGTGCAACTGTTTTTAGAGTGTACACTCTACACTCTTAGAAAAATTTACACCCTTTGGGGTGTATGTTGTCCCACAACAATAATCGTCATCCGTGCTGCCCGCGTTTCCTTTCTTTAACGCTGCGAGCCCGGTACTTTCCAGTCACGAACGACATGCACCTTATCAGTGTGACGCAGCATTCTCGACAGGAAAGTAGCGAGCGCCAAGATTTCAGGAAAGGAAACTCAAGCAAGGCAGATGACGATTATTGTTGTGGGGCAAATATACACCCCAAAGGGTGCAACCGTTTTAAGAGTGTAAGAACAGTTTACACCCTTTGGCTTGCCCCTTCTGCCACACAAAAATAATCGTCATCTGCCTTGATGCGTTTCCTTTCTTTATCGCTGCAAGCCCGGAACTTTCCAGTGACGAACGGCACGCGCGTTATCAGAAGGGGCACTCCAGAGGGTGTAAACTGTTCTATGCTGATAACGCGCGTGCCGTTCGTTACTGGAAAGTTCCGGGCTCGAAGCGATAAAGAAAGGAAACGCATGAAGGCAGATGACGATTATTTTTGTGTGGCAGAAGGGGCAAGCCAAAGGGTGTAAACTGTTCTTAGAGTGTACTGTACAGCTCCCAACGACAATATCTTCAGGTACTGAGAAGAGCACATAGCAGCTATACTCGTAGCAAACGATTCAAGGCAAGGATCTGCAGCGTCTGCAGGCCCATTTCAGTGTCGCTAAAGCAAAGCTACGCACTTACAGTCGTGCACCAGCACCATTGTGGAATGACAAAACGTGGCATAGTAAGTGTAGCTGTTGAGTAACCGCTGCCTTGGTTCTTGTTTCGTAATCATCTCAGTGGCCGTCATGCTTAGCCATTCAACAGGGGTAGTGCCTTTCTGCGTGAGACCTTTTGGAAGTATGCCTTATAACGCACAGGCGCATAACTTGGGTCATTTCCATGACGCAGTTCATAGCGCGCCGGCACATATGTACTGTTGTCTTGTTGCCCTTGTTGTCAAGTCACGTAGTAAACACCTTGCGAGTGGCCTGTCGGCACCGTTCTGTCCCAGCGCGACCGACCGACGGGGGCGCGAGCTTCGCGAAGAATTCAATCTCGATGACGTGGGCGGTCTTTCCTCAGCAGCCTGTCAAACCCGCCAGACGTTCCAGGCCATTCTACTGATACGCTTTTTTAAAAGTTATTTATTGTTCGCGTCCCCAGTATATACGGACATAAGTCTAGCCAGACTTCACAATTGCGAAACCCGACCTCGGAGGCCGCCGGTTTTGCCGCCTGTCGCTCAACGTCCTCGACGGGTATCGCGTGCACTAGCTCGCGCGGTGGCTGACCATCCATGGGTCGCCGGACGGAACAGCATAGAGCGGACGAGAAAAAAGGCGAAAGCCGCGGATTTGGGGTAACTCGGGAGCAGTGCGCGCTGCTGCCTACACGCTCAGATTGACTTGCCCAACACCGCACGAACACTCCCGAGCAAAGGAGCGAGAGACAAAAAGAAAACGAGGGGTGAGCAGGGGGAGGGGAGGAGTGCTGCGTGCAGAGGAGAAAGCAATAGACGCTGACGTCGGGTCCGTGATGCGTCCTGATTTCTTCTCACTTGGCGACGAGCGGAAAGCGGCACGAGAATAAAAAAGTCCGTTCGCGATCACGACGACAGCGCCGTTCATGGCTACTTTACCACGCTTACAGCACTTGCAATTAGCTCAAAAAAACTTATCGCTGCACGAGTGGATTTGCCATGGCAAGGAGCGGCGAATCACTTGAAAGGTTGCAGGGCCTACCAACTGTGTTTCCCTTCCAACCAACACCTGTTTGCCCGTT